>NW_013665825.1:547968-551601 GCF_000517525.1 Limulus polyphemus | reverse complement strand
GTTATGAGAAACGAAATGAAAGAGATGCAAGGATCTAGAATTATAAAAAGTTCATAAGTTTTTTAAAAGAATCCAAAATTGCACTTGATTTAGAAACTCAAAGATACGGAACTTTAGTTATGCACGGAATTTTATTTAATAATACATAAATGTAAAATTTAGACGACAGCAATATTATATCACTTTATGAAGTTTTAGCGTGAGTTTATGGTAGGAGAGACAGAGTTAAGAAAGAACACATAAACGTAAAGGAAGGGAGCTGAAAGATATGAGTGTAAATTATACGGGGGGAAAATAAGTTCCGTAATAAGTAATAAGAAAGTATTTCGAATTGTATGAGAGGAAAAAGAGCTGCGGATCATGAAATGATTTAAGTAACGCGAAAGAACGCATCTAATGCGAAAAAAACGCAAGAAAGTAAAGATAAGAGATCTCGAAAGATCGCGAATTTTATTACCTAGGTTGAGCACAAGAAGTAGAACTTAAAAACAAACACCAAGAAGAGAACTTATATATATATATATATATAATTACGCGTTAAAAATCGCAAATTCAATGACAGAAAGATTCAGGTATTTAAATATAACAGAAAGGAGTTTGACACTTAGCTACTCGATTATAGCAGGTGGGAGTTATATGAGCCTATTCTGATTTAAAAGTGATAAAAATTTAGGAATTTTATGACTCATTTTGCTGGTGACGTAGAGCTGTGAATACGTGATGGTAGTCTTTTGATATAAACGTTCTCAACACACACGATAAAGTCGTTCGTTTCACATAAAACACGTGTAAAATAAGCCGGATGAAATCTAGTGGATAGCGAGCCCGGCCGTGAATCCCTTCATCCAATGTTTGCGTCCCGTTACCCTAAGGACTCGCTCCATGTTTTGGGGGACGAGGGCGTTATAAAAGTTGTGATAAAATCCCACTTTTCAAATAGACAACGAAATGGAGAAAATTCTAGAACAAACTCATGCTCAGAGCTTACTCTCTTTTGACTGCCTAATTTCTTCATCATGCGACTCGTTTATTATCTATTACTATAGTTGTTTACACGATGTATTGCCGATAGGGGTAAGAAAGAGTGTTTAAAATGGACATAAAGTTAATACGCATTTTTACATTATTTTACCAACAATTGTTATATTTGTGAGGATTTTAAAGAAAAGACACAGAAATACAATACTTCAATGAAAAAAAAATACAGCCTCTTTTACTATATAAAAATATTTACTCCATCAATTATATTACCAAATTACATGAAGCTGTGTTATTTAAAACGTGATATTCAAAATACACCTTAAAAATTAGGTTTATAATAGTATATCATTCATAAGAATTTATAAATAACTAAAATGTAAGAAACTTCTGCGCAACTTAAATCAAATATCGCAAGATTAAACATCACGAACTAATACTTTAAAAGGACTGCCCCCAGTGGCATGCTAGAAACTGCGTTTCGATACCCGTGGTGGGCAGAGCACAGAGAGCCCTTTGTGTAGCTTTGTGCTTAGCTACAAACAATCTAAAAGGACTAACAAGATATAATAAAACTGACCTTATTTTGAATCAAACAAGATATAATAAAACTGACCTTATTTTGAATCAAACAAGACATAATAAAACTGACCTTATTTTGAACCAAACAAGATATAATAAACCTGACCTTATTTTGAATCAAACAAGATATAATAAAACTGACCTTATTTTGAATCAAACAAGATATAATAAAACTGACCTTATTTTGAATCAACCAAGATATAATAAAACTGACCTTATTTTGAATCAAACAAGACATAATAAAACTGACCTTATTTTGAATCAAACAAGACATAATAAAACTGACCTTATTTTGAATCAAACAAGACATAATAAAACTGACCTTATTTTTGACTCACCAAGATATAATAAAACTGACCTTATTTTGAATCAAACAAGACATAATAAAACTGACCTTATTTTGAATCAAACAAGATATAATAAAACTGACCTTATTTTTGACTCACCAAGATATAATAAAACTGGCCTTATTTTGAATCAAACAAGATATAATAAAACTGACCTTATTTTTGACTCACCAAGATATGATAAAACTGGCCTTACTTTGGTCTTAGCAAGATATAACAAAAATAACCTTATTTTGATTTGTTTGTTTGTAATTAACCACAAAGCTGAACAATGGGCTATCTGTGCTCTGCCCACCACAGGTATTAAAACCCGGTTTCTAGCGTTGTAAGTCCACAGACATACCGCTGTGCCACTGGGGAACACCTTATTTTGAACTTAACAATATGTAATAAAACTGACTATTTTGCGACATACCGAGATATAATAAAACTGATCTTAATTTGGACTTACCAAGGTACAATAAAACTAATCTTATATTTAGACTTACCAAGATACAATGAAACTAATCTTAATTTGGACTTACCAAGATACAATGAAACTAATCTTAATTTGGACTTACCAAGGTACAATAAAACTGATCTTAATTTGGACTTACCAAGGTACAATAAAACTGATCTTGATTTGGACTTACCAAGGTACAATAAACTAATCTTATATTTAGACTTACCAAGATACAATAAACTAATCTTAATTTGGACTTACCAAGATACAATGAAACTAATCTTAATTTGAACTTACCAAAATAAAATAAAACTAACCTTAATTTGAACTTACCAAGATACAATAAAACTAGTTTAGTTATTATTCACTTTTCCTTATTGAAAGAGAAAACTTAGAAACACTTGGAGTTTTAACAGGATACACTTTTCTTAAAATTTATAAAACAAATTTTAAAAAATCATTATAAGTATAAATGAATTCATTTAGTATTTCCATATCTAAAGTAAATAGTCTTAGATTTCTGGTGATTAATAAGAACTCTACAAAATATCCAATTACTTATTGTGAGATCTATTAACTAATGTTCAGCTCTGGTAGGACTGAATCTAAGGGATGTAATGAAATATAAAATAGCAAGACCACCAATATATTATCATGATTTATCTACGAAGATGTCGGATGGAATTAAAACCTTCAATTAAAAATGTTGAAACAATAAAATATTAACTAATGTTTAGCTCTAGTAGGAGTGAATATAATGAAATATAAAATAACAAGACCACTAATATATTATCATGATTTAACTACGAATATGTCGAATGGAATTAGAACCTTTCATTAAAAATGGTTCGTTCTAATGATGTGTATAATATGATAAGTGTATTAGGTACAAGTCGTAAAATGTTTATTTATAATAAATGTAGAGTTTCTCTCTAATTTTCCTACACTTTCTCTAACGCTTATAGCTCGTGTTTGTTAATAGGTATGGCGAACTTACAAAGCGAATAAAAAAATAGTTAGGTAAATATTTCGTGTTTTCTTCTTCCATGGTTAGCACTTCGCTGATCCGAATTTGTTTTTCATGTAATGTTTGCTTGCATGTATTTTAAAAAGTATAATGATAAAAATTTCTGCGATACATATAAAAAGTAAATATTAAAAATAATTATTAAACTTTTTTTTTTGCAATTTTACAGAACAGTTTGTGTACTTAAGTATCGATCCTTTTACCCACGCCCCCCAGTGGCATAGCAATATGTCTGCGGACTTACAATGCTAGAAACT
>NW_013665825.1:545510-546968 GCF_000517525.1 Limulus polyphemus | reverse complement strand
CGGACTTACAACGCTAGAAACCGGGTTTCGATACCCGTGGTGAGCAGAGCACAGATAGCCCATTGTGTAGCTTTGTGCTTAACTTCAAACAAACAAACAAACCTTTTACCCTCTCTTACATACGTCTTTTAGTACACATTCAATATATGTATTTATAAGCTCAGTAATAGCTCATTTGGGCTTGAATATAAATCAGTTTACACATACACACATTTGAGTGCAGAGTCAGTTTACTTACAACTAATATGTTTCCAATAAAATAGTTTGATAGCAACGTTATAACAGTTATATTTCATAATTTATTTGCATATTTTTTGAGGCCCCAAGCTTACAATAGGAATGTCACAAAGTGAAATATATATGTATACTTACATATATTTGTATATGAGTAAGCCGGATGCTCTTTTAGTAATAGTAGAACGATGTCCGTTTCTTATTCTTCTCTAGCCTTATACTTATTTGTTTATTTTCTCATTTGTCACTGCGATTTGATTTTTTGTATAATACGTGATTTTCATACAAGAAACGTGTGTTTTTTGTTTTTTTTTACACTGAATACATGTGGTAGATTTTAGTAAGCCTCTCATTCGAGTCCCCCAGTGGCACAGCGGTATGTTTGCGGAATTACAACGCTAGATTCCGGGTTTCGATACCAGTGGTGGGCAGAGCACAGATAACGCATTGGGAAGCTTTGTGTGCTTAATTACAAACAAACAAACCCTCATTCGAAGAAGTAGTGCAGACACGCGAAATAACTGTGTTTGAAGATAACTCTCCTACTAATGGCTCTTTTCTTCCTATTATCGCACAAGTCTGATTCTTTCCTGTTTTTAATTTCTGTGCTTTCTTATCTAATCTTTTTATTACTTTAATGCGTTAAATTCCATCCGAACAAAATTTTATCGAACAGGGTATTAGTAGTAATGCTCTTCAGAACGTTAATTTTGGATGAACGTGTAGAAAATAGTAAAAATGACACAAGATTTATCAAACTTTTGTTGATATAAAAAAAGTATACAAAAATATTTCTTGAAACTTGTCGTCTTGGAACATAAAACAAATCTAGTATGTTATTTAACAGCGAGATTTGTTTTTGTGTATTATATGGAAAAATAAAAATGTAAAGTTGGACACCTGGTGGGAAAACTAGATATGATCAGAGATTTTGTTGCTTTGTGCAAAGGATAAATAGATTTTCAATCGAGATTTCCCTTTGTAACTCAAACCTACACATTGCGCTATCTGCACGCTGTCTACCGCGAGGAATCGAACGCAGGATTTTAGCGTTATAAGTCCGTAAACTTACTGCTGAACCATCGGGAGACCTTTCTTTCGAAACCTACACTTGTCTGTATGTTTTCTGTGTGTGTGTGAGGGGTCCCCCAAAATTACTTAATACATTTACGAAGACCTATTTCTAAATCTTAATAACCTAATTGTTATTTAAGTAACATGAGG
>NW_013665825.1:528352-544510 GCF_000517525.1 Limulus polyphemus | reverse complement strand
GTGACTGTCCTGGTGTGAGAACCAATTGTAGCTATGCTGACACGTGACTGTCCCGGTGTAGGAACCAATTGTAGCTATGCTGACAGGTGACTGTCCCGGTGTAGGAACCAATTGTAGCTATGCTGACAGGTGACTGTCCCGGTGTAGAAACCAATTGTATCTATGCTGACGGGTGACTGTCCCAGTGTAGGAACCAATTATGGTTATGCTGACGGGTGACTGTCTACCATAGTCTTCGGATAGGTGCTGGCAGATTTTTTCTGTTTCACCTTCTTCCCAATTTATAGATATTCTGTCCAGGTTGATTTTCACACATTCCAGTGGCGTCAGGTGTTTATTCCACATGGTATATGGTGACGACTAATTATTTCAGAGGTGGCTGTATAGCACCTATCCGCTTATGACTTTTCCTGAGGAGCCTCTTTTTGGCAATACCTTGCTTGGTTGGTGTCTGCAGGATTATTGTGGAGCTGGAATGTCGTAATTAAAAAGGGTAGTGTCACGATGATGAAATACATGGTCTTTATAGTACAAGACACTAGTGAAGATTTCTGCTTCTAATCGCTATTAATGCACTGCGATTCTACTGGGACTTGTTAGGTGTAATAAGGCCTTCATGGGCTGGCTGGAGTACGTCCCATGACCAATCTTAAGCAGGTGTTTCAGTTTGGAACTTTTCAATATTATCTAGTTGCTTAGTTGATCAATTATTGGTAGTGCATATTCCAGCATAAAGTAGATACGACTTTGGTAAAGCATAATGAGATTAGTACTAAGTATGAAGCTTGAAACAGTACTGTATTGTTACAAATCGTTTTATATTAAATCCTTAAGGTTTATATGTTCTAAAAGTCATGGTATTTAGTGAAATCCACTATATCTATCGTCTAAAAAATATTATTTAAAAGTAAAAGCCGTTCGCTAGCTCTGAGAGTATTTTAACTTAAAATAAGCTGTTTAAATTTATATTAAAATAATACTTTAAAAATTGTTATCTAAAAAATAAAATAATTAAAATGTTATATTCTGTATATTTGTTTATTTTAAGTTAATAAAATAGGTAAAATGAATAACTTAAAATTTATTTTAAAATTGAATATTTGACTGTCTAGATCTAGCTGCTTTTCTCTGGACAACAATCAAATATGGGTTAATATTTTTTTTCGAGAAGTTTATACTGAGTGGAAATGCCCAAACAACATGCAATTTTGTCTCAGTTAATCTAAGTAAAGCAGTTTCAGAATTTAGAACTAAGTAATGATTCAACTATGATATTTATAATTAATATTACATGGTGATACTAACATCTTAAATATGTTTTTAGCTTCCTTGGTAGTGTTAAACAAAAGCATAGAAATATAGTTTGACCAATGTGGATCAGGAAAGAAAGATATTCGCTTTTTCCGTGTTGATAGATAGGGTCGGGGCTAACAAAAAAAACTTTCTGTTGTAAGGACATTCCAGACAAATATGGATTCTACTATTTTAATTCTCCTCCGAAAAAAGGAGAACCAGAAACGGAGAGTCCTCTCTTAACAGTATAGATCTTTTTCGCTAGAAGTTAAGACTTCTCGGGGGAATAGCACTCTTAGCCCTCCTTCCACACGGTTGCGCCCCTGTTTATTATTCATTAATATCTTACTTCTAGGTTAAACATAAAGAGCTAGCTAGTTATTTAGGCCTAACAGGTGGAATAGATTGGAGGATTTAGGAAAAAAAATATTAAAAACAATGCTAAACTGTTATCACGGTGTAGTGTACCTCAGCCACTGAACTTTAAGTATTTAATCACATTGAAAGGGTCTCGCTTCTTAAGCATTCGCATGTCCACTTTTTCATTATTTTGGGCAGTAGAACGTTGACTACTGAATTATTTTTAACCAGGCAAAGAGTCAATATAGCGCCCTCTCAAAAGTTGGGTTCAAATAATTGCGTAAACATTTTAGTTATGGTATAAATGACACAATGGTTTGGCCGATTTACCTGTATATTTGGGAGGACAAATCGTTACTCAGCGTTGGATTAGAATACCCCAATCTCTCTCTCATGTTTTTTGTTTGTTGTTGTTTTGGGGGAGGGGTGATTATTGTTCATAATTACTCTTGGGAGATTCTGTCTGTTACACATTTACTAAAGAAAGTGAACTCTTAGAGCATTTCAAGTTAAAAGCATAAGATACTAAGAAAACGATATTGATAAATACAGTGTACGTCATAATTATGTACCTATTTGAATACTACCCTAATATGGCACAATAGTTCTTTTTGTTTATTTTCAGTTATGCCGAAAAGAGTAAAATTTTAACATACGAAGTTGTCCAACGTTTCAGCTTGTGCATTGAAACGGATAGAGCTACGATATGGAACTTTGAGGTATACTACACGGTGCAATAGCTAAAGGATACATAATTATAGCCCATCCTGTGTGGAGTACGTATACAAATACTGAAGGGTTAAGTTAGAGACCCAATACATATCAAACAGGACAAAGAAAAGTCTAGTAAATTTAAACTGCAAAGTAAAAAATATATATATATATATATCGATCCAGTAATTTCTAAAAAATGCTTATTTCGAACTATTCACTTCCTTATTTTTGATTAACATAAAACATTTCTAACTCCGCTTACACTTAAAGACGGTTCAACGAGTGGGAGCTAAGGCCAATCAAAAATCTATACCACTTGAGTTTTGTATCATTCTCTATAATTCAATGAGAAATCTAATTCGGTAATTCGTTTCGACATGAGTTGTTTTTTTTTTGTTTTTTTGCCGGAAAACAAAATATTTCATTTGCATTCCGGCAAAGGTAATAATTTATCAATACATGGATTTCTTGTTAAGTATTTTCACGAGTGAAATTCGGGAAATATTTTCGCTAATACTCAATACACCTACAAAGCGAATACGCAAATGATCGCCACTTCTCCTTCTTTAACTTATAAAGATGTTTTATAATTGTACAGTCTACTGTAAAAATTATAATATAGTGCTATATTTATGGTTTTTTATAAAGCAAGTTTATGGCGGGTACACATTATGGCCCAGAATTAAAGTCACAGCGGTATGTCTGCGGACTTACAACGCTAGAAACAGGGTTTCGATAACCGTAGTGGGCAAAGCACAGATAGCCCATTGTGTAGCTTTGGGCAGAACTTCAAAACAAACAAACAAACATTAAAGTCACATGCCAATACTGCGGTACTTGTTGAATTTAAGACCGAGTTCTTTCTCATCAGACAGGATACTACTGGATCGAGTAACATCTTACCGAATTTGTTCTTTGAATTGGAAAAACAAAACAAAAAACATTGTTTTTGAAGTTAAGCACAAAACTACACAATGGGCTATTTGTGCTCTGCCCACCACAGGTATCGAAACTCAGTTTCTAGCGTTGTAAGTCCGTTGTTTTCTTACTGTAAAGTTACACAATGGACGAATTGAACCTCGGATTTTAGCGTTGTAAGTATGTAAACTCACCGCTTAACCATAGAGGGGCAATAACATAAGTAGGCCCTCTAGCTGCATTTGGAAAATGCATGTAAATATATCACATGCATAAGAAACAAACAGACTGTTATCCACAAATGTAAAACCAAGTCTTCCTTGGTGAAAGAATTACGAAAAACATGAAGTTATACTACGAAAGTACAATGAGTTAGATATGAGTACATAACTTGTATAAGTACGGAGTTGTAGAGACAAAACCAGACATTAGCGAGATTAAGACACAAGTGTCCACTAATTTATACTGCATCAGTAAAATAAAAAGAAGAATGTTTTACAAGTAACAATACAAGTGAGTTTGTGACACAATGAAACTTGCTTTATTTGATTACTACAGCTTTATTTTCCTTGCCATCACCGTACCTACATTAGGGACAATTCAATTAATGGAAAGTGGAATGTATTCGCAATGCACAAAGGAATCTTGTAAATTCAATGATCAGACCTGACTGACAACCAGTAACTTTGGCACCGTAATGCAAAAGAGTTTTAAATGTAAGGGCCACAATTAGATGACTGTCCATTAAAAGCAAAATAAAATGATTTGCATTCATAACAAAATATCTAACAAAAATGCTTTTGTTTCCAGCTTCTATGTGTGATTTCAATATTGTTATTAGTATACTGATTCCAAAATAAACTTGGAATTTGGGTGTTGATTACCAGTGGAATGCTAGCACAGAGCCGATGAGGCTCAGTTTGTCATTTACTTCTTCATCTCTCTCGGGCCGGCCCGGCATGGCCAGGTGGATAAGGCACTCGACTCGCAATCTGAGGGTCGTGGGTTCGAATCCCCGTCCCACCAAACATGCTCGCCCTTTCAGCCGTGGGGGCGTTATAATGTGACGGTCAATTCCACTATTCGTTGGTAAAAGAGTAGCCCAAGAGTTGGCGGTGAGTGATGATGACTAGTTGCCTTCCCTCTAGTCTTACGCTGCTAAATTAGGGACGGCTAGCGCAGATAGCCCTCGTGTAGCTTTGCGCGAAATTCAAAAACAAAAAAAAAGTAACATGATACAAATAAGTTAGTATCATTCATCAATGATTGGTATATTTCACACTTTTTATGCTGTTAAATCTAAATATGTTATTGTTATTTAAGTAACAGGATACAAGTAGGTTAATATCATTCATCACTTTTTTATAAATCTTAATAACCTAATTTTTATTTGAGAATAAATATCAATTAAAATTAGAAAAACATATGTATAAATGTAAAACCAACAAAATACATAAATAAAACAGAGTGGGAAAAAAATACTTTC
The DNA here is from genome assembly GCF_000517525.1 of Limulus polyphemus. Classification (NCBI taxonomy): domain Eukaryota; kingdom Metazoa; phylum Arthropoda; class Merostomata; order Xiphosura; family Limulidae; genus Limulus; species Limulus polyphemus. Next base: position 539,739 of record NW_013665825.1, on the reverse strand, counting down.
TGCGTTTTAGTAAATACAATCACATTGTTAAACTATCAATATCGTTTAAAAATACTCCAGTAAATGAAACCTTAGGGTTAAACTCGAAATTAAAATTCGAAGTATGAAAACGTACAAAATGAATATTACTAGTTGCTGCATAGTGGCTCATAGAATGAATCTGAGTATGTTTGTTTGTTTTTCAAGTACAAACTTTTAGCTCATAACGCCATCATCTCTTGACCGATTTGAAATATAATTACAGTTTTGGTTCGCGTACCATTGTCACAAAAATGCATTATGCACATAGGGGCCGTGGGTGCAAAATCCTACTGTTCAATCAGAGAAGAGTAGATCAAGAACTGTCGGTGGGTGCTGTTCACATAGGGGCCGTGGGTGCAAAATCCTACTGTTCAATCAGAGAAGAGTAGATCAAGAATTGTCGGTGGGTGCTGTTCACATAGGGGCCGTGGGTGCAAAATCCTACTGTTCAATCAGAGAAGAGTAGATCAAGAATTGTCGGTGGGTGCTGTTCACTAGCTGCCTTCCCTCTAGTCTACGAGTCAAAAATTAGGGACTTATATGCATAGGCAGCTTTTTTGTAACTTGTCGCAAACATTCTAAAACAAACAATCTAGTGTTTATGGACACATTTTACTATTGATCTAGTGACACAAACTTGAAACTTACTGTCATGAACTATCAATTCCTACGGACTATAGATTGATGGACACATTTCACCATTGGTCTAGTGACTCAAACTTGAAACTTACTGTCATGAACTATCAATTCCTACGGACTATAGATTGATGGACACATTTCACCATTGGTCTAGTGACTCAAACTTGAAACTTACTGTCATGAACTACCAATTACTACGAACTATAGATTTATGGACACATTTTACTATTGATCTAGTGACTCAAACTTGAAACTTACTGTCATGAACTACCAATTCCTACGGACTATAGATTTAAGGACATATTTTACTATTGGTCTACTGATTCAAACTTGAAACTTGCTGTCATGAACTACCAATTTCTACGAACTATAGATTATTTGTCTCAGTGAAAATATACAGTAAATTATCCAACATTATTTTGACTTGTTTGGAAAACAATTTTGCTCGCGATCACAGGCTCAAAAAGACTGCTCGTTGACAAGAAAGACCTGCTGCCACCTATATACAGCTAACTGCACTAAATTCGATGACGAAGAACCCACTTTGAGACTGATAATGCTAGGAGACGGCTTGTGCCTGTGGATGACAAGAACCTTGTCGAAACGTTATACAGTTGCTGTTATGTTAAACTTATATTAAAGAGTTTCTTTATTACTCATTCAAGACGTCTTCAAGCATTATTAACTGCACTAAACTTTATCAAATTCATATTAAAAGATAGCTCTTGAAAATACATCGAAGAGTCACTTTCGTCGTAACTTATACTTAGTTATACTTATACTTATCAATATCCGGGGACATCTGTACTGAATGATCACATGTAATTATTCCATCTATATCATCCCGTCTAATTACCACATCCGTAATCCTGCTTATCTTGTCCTTAATGCATCACCTCATCAGCATATTTCATTCTTAATGAGCCATATTCTATATATATTCCACCAGTAACAAATCAGCACCTCTATTTATTCCATCTTTAATGAACCAATAAATCCTCTTCTCCTATCTTGAATGAAACACTACATCTTTACCATATCAGTAATGCATCACTACATTTATATATCTCATCCGTAACGAGCCGCACCACATCTACATTTCCTATCTGCAATAAATCACTAAACCAGCTTTTTTTCATCTATAATGGAGGCCTGGCATAGCCTAGTGGTTAGGATCCTAATGGTCGTGAATTCGAATCCCACCACCGAACATGCTCGCCCTTTCAGCTACGGCAGTGTTATAATAAGACCGTCAATCCCACTATTCTTTAATAAAGATTAGCCCAAGAGTTGGCAGTTTGTGATGTTGACTAGCTGTCTTCCCCATAATCTATCACTTCTAAATTATGGACGGCTAGCGCAGATAATCCTCGAGTGGCTTTGCACGAAATTCGACAAACAGAAAAACCATCCAAAATTAATAATTGCAACTTATCCACTAAATCTACTTATCCCATCTGTAATGAATACTACATATGCTAATCCCATCTGTAATGAATAGCACACATGCTTATCCCATCTGTAATTAACATCACATATGCTTATCCCATCTGTAATGAATACTACATATGCTTATCCCATCTGTAATTAACATCACATATGCTTATCCCATCTGTAATGAATAGCACATATGCTTATCCCATCTGTAATTAATATCACATATGCTTATCCCATCTGTAATGAATACTACATATGCTAATCCCATCTGTAATGAATAGCACATATGCTTATCCCATCTGTAATTAATATCACATATGCTTATCCCATCTGTAATGAATACTATATATGCTTATCCCATTCAAAAGTAACCTTACATCTACTTGTTCCATCCTTATTCAACCCCATCTGCCTATCAGATCCACAATAGACCACTCTAACTACTTATCATAACTGTAATGAACCACCATGATTACATATCTCATTTATAATGAACCACTACATATCCTTATTCCACATGAAATTAACGCTATCCGTAATGAATGCTACATCTACTAATCCTACTTAGAATTAATCAGTACATATATATATGTATATTTATCTGTAATGGATCAGCACAGCTACTGATTCCATCTGTAAAGAACCATTACATCTACTTATCCCATTCACATTTCCATTCAGCAACGATTCGTCTCACCTACTTATTCCATCCGTAATAAACACAGCACCTACATATCACATCCGTAATAAACACAACACCTACATATTCCATCCGTAATAAACACAACATCTACATATCCCATCCGTAATAAACACAGCACCTACATATCACATCCGTAATAAACACAACACCTACATATCACATCCGTAATAAACACAACACCTACATATTCCATCCCTAATAAACACAACACCTACATATCACATCCGTAATAAACACAACACCTACATATCACATCCGTAATAAACACAATACCTACATATCACATCTGTAATAAACACAACACCTACATATCCCATCTGTAATAAACACAACACCTACATATCACATCCGTAATAAACACAACACCTACATATCACATCCCTAATAAACACAACACCTACATATCACATCCGTAATAAACACAACACCTACATATTCCATCCGTAATAAACACACCTACATATCGCATCCCTAATGAATATTCACTCCTACTTTTCCCAAACTGCCTCCTAAAATTGTACCCCATATACAATATTTTGATTAATATAGGTTTCAGGGCATAAGTGACGAAGAACATGACTCTGAAATGCCTTTATTTTCAATATTACCCGACGAATAAGAATAAAGAGAAGTATGCTAATTTGCACAAAAGTGAAAAACAAAACAAAAAATAATGTATGTTTCTGGGTTTATGTGACCAAATATATGACTTTGAAATGCTTATGTTTTCAATGGTATACAGAGAATATAGAGTTTGTTTGTTTGAAGTTAAGCACAAAGCTACACAATGGGCTGTCTTTGCTGTGCCCCCCACGGGTATCGAAACTCGGTTTCTAGCGTTGTAGGTTCAGAGAATAAAGAAATATATGTATTCATGTAGAATAAGAAAACAGATTGTTCTGCCATCTAGTATTAGCTTTTGTCACTAGTTTTCCGTACAACAACATCATATACATAGTAGAATAATTAGAGCTGTTTAAACATTTGTTTAACAACAAGTTAAAGCTTGGAATGGTTTATTCTTTCATTGGGGTGTGTGTCTATGAGCCAGACTAGTTTCGGAGAATTCTACTCCTCATCAGTGACCCTGGACACTACCACCAATGAAATATCAGACCAAACCAAGCCTTCATACTGCCCAGTGTCAGATAACAATACGAAGAATAAAATTGTGGCGGATTGCTACAAGTTCTTCAAATACCTATAGAATGATAGGTTTCTTTTTTGGTGAGTGTAAAATATGTAAATACGCCATTTTGAACGTCATATACTTTAACTTAAAAACTTTTTTTTTTGCTATATTAGTAAATTAGCAGTTTGATCAAATTCTACTGAGTTGAGAGTAAATCTTACCTCCAAAATTCAAACCGATATTGGAATCTTTCTTTCACTCTTTTATACAGAAGTTATAACGAGAAAAAAAATTAGAATTACGAAATAACTAATGCTAAAAAAACCGTTAAGTTTTATATTTTTCTTCATATAAATATATATATGTGTTTTTTCTTAATGTGATTGCTGGAATATAACTGAAATCGTAAGTAATACTTCATAGATCACTAATTAATACGTTCTAGATCACTAATTACCCCCAGTGGCTCAGAGGTATGTCTGCGGACTTATCAACGCTAAACATCGGGTTTCGAAACTCGTGCTTGGCACAGAACAGATAGCCTACAGTGTAACTTTGTGCTTAATTACAAACAAACGCAACTAACTAATTAATATGTCCTAGATTAATAAATAATATGTCTTAAGTCACTAATTAGTAAATTTTTATCCCTAATTTTTACGCCCTTGATCACTACTTGGCACATTCTACGTCTTTAATTAGTACGTACTAGATCGCTGATTGATATGTCCTAAATTACTAATTAATACGCTTTAAATCACTATAATATGAAGAAATTAAAACTTTTTAAAGGTACTAAATATTGAACCTCAAGACAAATCTAGAGACCAGTTAACAACTTTAGATTAATGCTAAACATCAAGACAAACTTTGGGAGCAGATGTTTATTATTTAACAGCTTCTGGGTGATCCCGAACTTCAAAGTAGACATTGTGACCAGGTATTTACTAGTTAACAACTGTTGAGTGATACTGAACTTCAAAACAGACCTAGAGACCAGGTGCTACAGGCCTTGTACACAGAATGATAAAAAGTTTTGTTTTTTCAATTTGTGAGATCAAAAGCCAGCACATATTGTGCAAAGCATGCTAATGCTACGGGGGTCTGGGGGCATGGCAGAAAAATTTGTAAAACATAAGTACTATGAGGTTAAATCTGGAAGCAATTTTGCATCAAATGTAGCTTAAACATTTACATGGCTGTTCATCTGAAATCCACAAACATCCAATTTTGCGTGAAATGTAGCTTAAATAATTGCATGGCTGTTCATCTGAAATCCACAAACATCCAATTTTGCGTGAAATGTAGCTTAAATAATTGCATGGCTGTTCAACTGAAATCCACAAACATCCAAAACGTTAAATATCATAAGCAGCCGTGCTATAATTATATAAACATAATTTTTTTAGATCACAAAAATACGGGGTTAGGCCAAATCCCATCGAAACCCAACCCCACCCTGTGTACGTATGTATTTGATTAAAACAATCTATTTCTATGAACGAATAAAACAATTTTTGAGAGAGCTCGTGTATTTTATATGAACATGTTACTAATGCGATACTTATTTTAAGCTAATAGAACTTATCAAAATATTATTTTTCCACTAACTTAACGATTAACTACGAAATAAAATAGGCATGACTATTCATAAATTGTTGAGTATTTTTGTACGAATAATTTCTAACATTTTCTGGGTAAGTTTTCTTACCTTGATTGCTCTATTGAGAAGAAAACATAATTTTACAAAAGTGTTTTACTTCTGTTGGGATTCTGTTGTTCTCCTAATTAGTTAGTGATTAGGTATGAGCGAAACGCTTTTCAATAATTTTAAGTGTTACCAGTTTCACTAATTCAAGCCCCCCAGTGGCACAGCGGTATGTCTGTGGACTTACAACGCTAGAATCCGCGTTTCGATACCCGTGGTGGGCAGAGCACAGATAGCCCATCTTTGTGCTTAATTAAAGCAAACAAACAAACACTAATTCAAAATTTAAACCATTTGGCCAAAATAAAGCAAAGGCGCGTAAAAAGTGTACAGGAGCCGAAAATTATAATATGAGTAATTAAAATGGTTAATATGCACACTTTATTCTGTGAAAATCTTTCACTTGTTTTATCCGTTAAAAGACTTAGAATATTTCTCCTTGTAAAAATGGATAAGATGAATGTATACTTTACCCCTTCTTTTATACAAAATAACTTTTTCTCACGCATCATATATATATACCTAAAAATATTTTAAGCATTAACTGGTGAGCCTTTTAAAAATTATCTAAGCCTGTACAATTCAAATAGAAAACGGCTAACCAAAGACCTTTGTTTGAAAAAATGTGGCTGTAAAGATTGTTTGTTTGTTTTTGAATTTCGCGCAAAGCTACACGAGGGTTATCTGTCCCTAATTTAGCAGTGTAAGGCAGCTAGTCATCACCACCCACCGCCAACTCCTGGGCTACTCTTTTACCAACCGTCACGTTATAACGCTCCCTCCTCTGAATAGCCGAGTGTGTTAAGTGAGATGGGGATCCTTTTGTAAAGATATTACAAAAGAAAAAGTAGCTCTAAATTTATCTCAAAGTAACAGTGATTTTGCGATGATAATGAGCCTAATGATTAATTCACTGTTGCTCGAATAATTATGACTAATAAAATGGTAACGACACCGATAGTTACTGAAATTAAGGACAAAGAAGATAATGTTAAAGTAATTTATTCGTTTAACTTTTAATTAAATATAACAAAATAAATGAGAAAATTCAAGCATGGATTACGCGAGAAAAATAAAGTAACTGGAAGTTTGTATACAAGATAAAAAAGAAACGCCTGCTGCCATCTCGTGACATTTCTGTTAGTTAATTACAGATGATGGAAGATAATAAAGGATGAATGATATTCCTTCTCATATCTAAATCTATTGCAAAAGAAAGAGATTATCATTAATGTTTTATTTGTATTTATGGTGCATAGAAGGAATTTTGTATAGTCTTTAAAGATGTTCAAGTTCAATGATTTTTCATTAGAGATCTAGCAATTTCATTTTTATGATTTTTTTCCTTTCTATGAACTTTTTAATCAGTTTGTTTTTACAAAGTTCTTAATCTAGTCACAGTTTGATCAAAATAAAAAAAACCATGAGGATTCAGTACTTTTCACTTTAATTTTGTTCTAGCCAATAGCACTTGAGACTATCTGAAATCCGTTCTTTCTACTGGTGCAAAATCTCGCTAATCCTGATTGGCAGATTCGACTTAATACAAAGGTTTCCGGCATGCACATATATATATAAATGCTATTTAAATATTAGATTATAAGTAAGATTAATGATATTGTATCATAAGAAAATAATAACTATTTTTCTAAAGCAATTCTAAGTGAAAAATGTATTATTTTGCCTAATTTTTCTTACTTGTGATAAAGTAATCAGAATTTTTTTATATATATTAAAGACTGGAACAATTCTTAATCCAATTCACATTCGATAATTCCACAGTAGATTCCAAAATTTAAAAATAATGTCTTTCAGTTTCTGAAATAATCACATAATCGTTTCTGTTATATAAATCTAAGGAGAGTTGAAAAAATAAATAAAAGTTAGATCTCAATAACTATAATTAGACGTATTAATAGTAATCATGTCTTTAACATCCACGAGACATCAAACAATATAAATAAAGTCTTCTTTCTGTATTTATTACACCTACAAACGTTACATTACACTTTTACTTTTTATCCTAAAAGTAAAATGTGTAAAGGATATCAAACTGATATGTTAATATATTAAGTTTTATACAACTTTATAACATTTTAAAACATGTAGTATGGTTTCGACATTTTCTATGTGAAATAAATAATTATATACTATCAAACATAGATGTGTCAGTTTTATTATAACACGGAGATGTCGGAATTTCAATGATTTGATTTAAATTGTCAGAATCTGCTTCAAGAAATTATATATTTTTGAGCAAGAAGCTTATCAAATACTGGGGACAAAAATGCGCTTGTGATGAGAATATAAGTTAACTTATAATAATATTATCAAACTGAAAACTCAAACTCGTCTTTCCTTTCTGTTATATGTAATTCTTACTATTATAAAGAAAGCGTATAATCGTTCTTCCTTTCCATTAACACGTTCATTGTAGTATGTAATCCTTGCTATTATAAACTAATTTTCAGCAAATCAGTATTTACGAACATAGGCAGAGTGTTATATATACATATATTAGGCCTAAACTCTCATAAGACTCACATTCTAAATTATCACACCCTTGTGTAACACATGTAACACAAAACTAGGCTTTGTGATACGTTATGTCTAATATTAATTCCAAATAACATTTCGAACATATTGTTTTTATAAAACTTGTTATATGATGTTTATACGTATTTAAGTTATCAATATTTACAATATTACATTGCATTCTTGACCTAATAAATGAATACAGAACCTAACTTTAGTCCAATAAACTGACTCAACTTCGTGAGTTGATGTTGGAATTATGACCGAAAATATAGTTAATAGTGAGGCTACTGAGCTTGATGGTTCAAAGAATAGAATTACTACAAGATTTTTAAATAAATAACTGTTTGATGTAGCAACATGTGGTCTTGACTAGTCTTCATTTTAATTCTTATGTCTGGTCTTTCACTAGCTTAAACTAAATATTTTTATATAATATTAAATACCATTACTGCAGCGTTTCAAAAGAAGTATCTCTAGTTTAGTGAATTAGAACGCTGAGTTTTTTGTGTGTGTTATAATTTAATCAGAAATGCAAAGTTTCCAAGAATATGTCTTTCACTGACACGAGCTAGTTGATTTGAGAATTTTCTCCATTTTAAATTTGACAGTTTGTGTACCGAAAGGATAGAACAACGGCTTGCACTACAGTAACATCGTAATGTGTGCTACCCTGACAACCGTCAAGACGTTTGTAGTTTCCGATGTTAACGACCTTTCAGAAAGGTTTTGTGCAAAATTGGTTAGTTTATTAGATATTCTGCATATTCATTTAAGTTATATAAAATATTATTACTTACACCGCTTACAATTTTTCTACATTATGGATGACAAAAGGAAAATAAACTGCGATTTATAACTCATATATACATTCACAGATGGCGGTAGTCAACGTATGGTTTTATTTATATTCGTCCATGAAAACACTGGTAAAGTACGTTTCATAATATATTAGCGAAAGCTAGAATTAGAAGAAAAAAATCGAGTATGATTTAATCATATAGACATTCTAACCGATATATCAAGTGTAGTGAAAAAACGAGTTTTATTTTCTTCTTTTTTCACTCTTTTTTGCTGAATTCAACGATTTCAAGTAGCAACGCCCCCCAGTGGCACAGCATTATGTCTACGGACTTATACCGCAAGAAACCGGGTTTCGATATCCGTGGTGGGCAGAGCATATATAGCCCTTCGTGTAGCTTTGTGCTTAATAACAAACAACAACAACAACATCAAGTAGCAACGTATTTTTAATGAGAGCAGTAAATCTGTAATATATTTACACTCATTTCATTTACTTCTTGTTAGCATTATATATTACTAGTTTTTTGTTTTCAATTGTACGAATAGATTCCTTATAAGACGTGCTAGACACGTGGGGGGGGGTTCCTAAGTCTCACTATCATTGAGTTAATTGATTGAAATAATTTGGTTATCTCATTACATAATGGACTGTAAGAGAATTCGTCGAATTATATAATGTTACAAAAGTATCTTTTTATGATGAATATACGTTTATAAAATACGGTGTTTCAAGATACGTATGACTGCAGTTGTTCTACAATAACTTGTAGTGATCGAGTTCGATACCGCAGGTATCTAACGCTGAACTGCTTGAGAATATAAAACACAGTAGCAACAAACAGTTTGAAAATTATGTATGCTACTGTCATGAACAATTGCTACCTTATGATTAAATATGTGAAAAGCAGTAGTAACTGTATTCAACAACAGTCGTTCGGCAGTAAACCGTTACTGGAAAAGTCTGAAATTCAACAACAGTCGTTCGGCAGTAAACCGTTACTGGAAAGTCTGAAATTCAACAACAGTCGTTCGGCAGTAAACCGTTACTGGAAAGTCTGAAATTCAACAACAGTCGTTCGGCAGTAAACCGTTACTGGAAAATCTGAAATTCAACAACAGTCGTACGGCAGTAAACCGTTACTGGAAAGTCTGAAATTCAACAACAGTCGTTCGGCAGTAAACCGTTACTGGAAAGTCTGAAATATACAATTCGGCAATGAAGAGTTGGGTATGTTAATAGCTGTAATACACCTCTGTATTCTTGTTTTATTTCTGTAGTGCATATTGGTGTACAGAAGACATATTAATACTAGAAATAAACGACCTTATTACACCAAAATGTTGTGATTATTTAATTAGACACTCGACATTTCGCTTTACACAACTGCTACTATTTTTGGCTACTACTCAATGTCATAAACCTCTTGAATTAAACTATTTTGCTGTTATATTACCGAATTTATAATTAAAAATAAAGAATAAAAAACAAACCTTTCTAACAAATCAACACGAATATTGAGCATTTATACTGTCAGTTTTGGTTTGCGTTTTAATGTGAACGCTCCTGAAGAAGATGTAAAGCGAAACGTTGAGGGTCTAATTAAATAATAATAACATTTTGGTGTAATAAGGTCGTCTATGACTAGTTTCAGTATAGCTCTGTTATCTTGTTTTTCTGTGTTGGACTATGTGTGACGTAATAGAAGCTCTACAGGAGTGTTATTTTAAAGATATCTAAACCAATACCCAGAAATGTGGTTAAGAAACCTATTCCATTGACATTCTACTTTCAATTTTTATTTTCGTTTTTTCACGAAGCATTTGTTCACAATTTGTTTTCTATAAATAACTTTTTCGATTTGGCTCTTAGATTTTCTTTAACAATTTCATGATTTTCACTCATGCTAAATGTTTTCAATCGATACATTCTTTCCTGCCCACGTTTTTCCTCTAAAGTTTCTTCCATGCCAAATGTTAATTTGAATTTTATATTCTATTTTAGATTTCAAACATGTTTGTTTAGTTTTGGTTCATCGGTTCAAGTTTCTAATCGTGTTCATATTCTTGTTTCTTTAAGAACAAAAATACCAGAAATATCCACAAGATATGTTTTTCTTCATTTAACACCCTAACTTACCAATGTATTATAATACAACTTAACTAGATTAGCTTACGCGTTTCTAAGGTGTACAAATGGATAATCTGGTTAATTAACTCATAACTGATCAATGCGTTTGTTTGGTTTGTTTCAAGCACTAAGTTTTTTTTGTTTTGAATTTCGCGCAAAGCTACACGAGGGCTATCTTCGCTAGCCGTCCCTAATTTAACAGTGTAAGACTAGAGGAAAGGCACCTAGTCATCACCCCCCACCGCCAACCCTTGGGCTACCCTTTTACCACCAAAAGGGG
>NW_013665825.1:508350-527980 GCF_000517525.1 Limulus polyphemus | reverse complement strand
GCGAATATGTTTGGTGTGACGGGGATTCGAACCAGCAACCCTCAGATTGCGAGCCGAGCGCCCTAACCACCTGGCCATGCCGGGCCTTCAAGCACTAAGCTGGGATAGTTGCACTGTGTCCACAGTAGTGATGGAACCTTGAATTTTAGCGTTATGAGATATCAAGCTTACTGCCATGCCACCGGGAGGGGAGGAGCTGGCTGATCAAACCACCAATTTATGTTAATATACTCGTAAAAAATCGAATTGCTAAACTTTATGCATTCATTTGTTTTGTAAGAGAGACAAAAAGTTGAAGTAAAAATGTGACTACCTTTGGGCGCTACTCTGCTGTGAATATTGTAATTACTCTCCGTTTTAATGATTTTCCTAAGTAAGAAGACCCACGCATCTTCACCGAAAACCTTATTTCTATTCAAAATATTTATTTGATTTAAGAAAGATGAGTTTATATATATATATATATATGTATGTGCTTGGTAGCGAAAAAATAAATGAGTGTGACACAAAAGATCCAATTTTTCTGCGATCACGAATAAACTTTAGAATTATATTTAGAATGAGATACAATACACAATGTTTCCCGCTCTATTCTAACTCCAGCTTCGCGCAATTGCCTTCTATTTTCTGAGAATCACTAATTTGCACGCGAAGAGCAAGCCAAGGACACCTTTCGCGGGACACCTAGGATCTCTCGTGACTCAAGAGAAAACGAACTTCGGAAACATTAATAATCTGCTGCCATCGTTATGATAGTAATTTGATTATTGGTGTTCCACTTGGCTACCACTGCTTTGCTGCTAAACGAGTGAAATAGCTCGCGTCACGCAAGCACGAACACTGGGCACGTGAGGTGGACGCTCCAGCTCTTGCTCCATCGATTTTTGTATGGTAGAGTCGGTTCGAGTCTTGATTCCTAGCGTTGAAGTTTTTTGTTTTGTTTCCCTTTTTCTGTCTTCGATGATCACCAAATGCTTTCACCTCCAAAAAAGGGACAAAGTAGTGGTCAGTACAGTAAGGAACAGAGCAGAAAAACAAAAACTTTAACAAACGATAGTAGAAAAAAAGGAAGCTCCAATGTTATAAAACTCAACCTTTGTTATAGTTATTAATTATGGATCTTACTTTCGTTGTGCTCGTAATAAATTAAAACATAAACAGCATGTCATCACTGATAAACTTGTACGTATTTTTTTCCTTGTAAATAGACCTTTAAATTCAAAACAAAATTGCATATCAATAGCGAAAAGCATTAAACTCTGGACTTAAGGGACACAGTTCACCCGAGTCAACATGCGTTTTATCTTTGTGCAAAGTTTTGGCTGTATTCTCACGTCTAGGACATCACGTGACTAAACATTACTTAATGAACGAACGCAACACAAAAACATTGAGACAGCAAACAATAACTAATTATTTGCAACTTAATAAACTAAATATAAGTTTATTTGCATTTTAAGTAAGTAAGCCTATTTTTTATTGAATATATTTTAAGGAAGTTAGCGACATCTAGCAGTTCCAGATTTCAATACCACAATAATGATCCTAAAGATTTCTGTGAATTGAAGAAATTGTGCTTTGTTTTTGTTTAATCTTACGAAAGCTTCACAATGTTTTCCTTATATTACGCACAAAAAGTGTAGATAAAAAATAAAGTACTAATACATTTTTAACCAATTTCCACATTACAGAACTTTCAAATTTGGTTGCTTTCACAACAAGGTCTTAATATGTTTACTCGAACTTGAGGTTGCGTGCTGAACAAATTCAAAACGTAATGGCCCTTTTTAAGGTGTGTGTTTGTTTTTTTCTCAAAAGGATAAAAAAAAAGGCCGTGACAAAAATGTAATCACATTAATAATGATTTCTTAACTTGAGTTTTTTTTTATGCCTTCTGAAGTTTTTCAGTTACAAAAGTTTGTTATTTAAAGCTCGTGTTATGCTTCACATATTTAGCTAACTTCTGCACATTTTATAGTAACAATAAATTGAGTAGCATTGTTTTTGTTATAAAGAAATTCAATTGTTTGTTGATGTACCAATACAACAAAGTTTGACATAAAAGCTAAGAAATATCAAATGATATTGAAAACAAAGTATATTTTACCTAACTGGGTACCAAAAGAACGCCGGAAAAGTTATTGAACTGAATAACAAAGTTTGACATCTAGCTCTCAGAAATATCAAATGATATTGAAAACAATATATATATATTTTTCTAACGCCGGAAAAAGCGTCGAACAGAGTACTGTTGAACCCTAACATACACATTGTCAACTTGAGTAGTTTTTCTTCTACTTACGGAGATGACCAACAGCCATCTTCCGTTGTTACCACCCCTTTGATGTTAAAGGGTCACTGTTATCCTAGGGACTTGAGAATGACAGAGAGGGTCGCTAATAGCAGCCTTTCCGGTCAGACAGGAAGTGCCCTTAGTTCATCGTTACAGCGAGGACCGGAACTAGCCATAGGATGACCAAGGAACTTCCTGGACGCGGAAGGTTCGCGGGAAAACGACCAAATAGTAGAAATTACAGCAAGAATGATTACACTGAAACCCTGCAGAGGCAGTAATATAATAAAAGATCGGAACAAAGAACTGAAGTCGAAGTAATTATCAAGTACTTTCAATATATATATATTTGTCATTCTTGATAAGAATGTGTAGTATTAAATTAATACTAATGCCATAAGGTTTATTCATGATTTTGTCTTACAGTTTCTAATTACTTGTATTCGGCAAAAAAAAAAAATTCTTCTGTGCGTACGTTAAGTTCCAATGTACTATTCTTTGCTTGACATGCAGTAGACCAATTCCAGCAAAAGATAGCGACACAGTTTTCTTTTTATTACGAAAGGAAGACAATCTTGTCCGCCTTTCACCATTTCTCTCGGATATTCAGCCCATTACATACGAACGTTTTGCGCTTATGATTTAGCACGCACTGTCCCGCTATTAAATGTCTGACTTATATCAGAAGTCTAAAGTTTACTGCGAAAGTTGCGTGCAGCAAGACTAAACCGTAGGTCTTTGAGCGTGATGTGAATGAGACTGACAGGCTTCTATAGCTGCCTCAAACGACCGCTGCTTATGCGTTACGGTAGGCCCGCTCCGTTTATTTGATCTAGGCTGGATAGGAAGACACGCAAACCCGGCAATGGATATTTCTTGGTTTCACGTTTTCGTTTACGAACGTTTTTCACGGTGTAGTCACCAAATACATTTAAATACGTTTTATATACTTTACATGTGCTGTTATATTGTTGATATATGTATTTTCTAATGTGAAATTACAAATTTACATGATACATAAGGAACTTCATTTATAAGCAAAGCACACATTATTTATATGTATTTTTAGTGCTATGAAATCCAGCACAAACTTCCCTACGCTGTACTTAGCTACATGGGTATTTCGCATATTTGTTGTAGCATGTTACAGTACTTGCTAAAGCAAACCACTAAAATAAATATTGTCAACTCTGACCTTAATACACTATCACGGAGTCACGTAACTCATGAGTTGGGCTCGAGCGGTTTGTGTTTAAGGTGATAAATAGGTGACTTCAAGTTGATCATTGAATGTAAAGGGCGCCCGAAATGGGATCTATACATTATGCTGCCTCGCATCCTTTCTGTAACAATGAAGCCTTTCCTCGGACCATAGAACTATTGTTCTGCTATATTGATATTAGTGTGTTTCTTATTCTTTAAACCTCAATAGAAGCCCTGTTTTTTAGTACACTGCAGCAAGTTCGTCAAACATTTGAGTACTTTGTTTGATTTCGCGCAAAGCTGCTCGGGAATTATTCATCTGAGTTCTATATCCCTACTTTAGCAGTGATAGACAAGAGGCAAGGCAGCTAGTCAACACCACTCAAAGTCAACTCTTGGGCTACTCTTTACTAACGAATAATGGGGTTGGCCGTCACATTGTAACGCTCCCCACGGCTGAAAGGGCTAGCATGTTCAGTGACGAGATTCGAACCTGCAACCCACAAATTGTGAATAGAATGCCCTAACCACCAGGCCTTCGGGTAATTTGTAGTCTCTGTTCTCAACGTTTTCCCAGCTAAGTTGTTGCAGGTCTTTGTATGAGGCAGTTACATATAAGGTTGCGATACTGCTACCGTACAGAGAACCACGTGATGAAATTTGTTTCAACTCTTTACTTGTGTATATTTGTATATGTATATTACTTATGCATGTCTTTGTACTTTAAAACGCCCTCAATTCGGGTAATAATCTCTCAACGCATTAAAACTACATGTTACTGCCCAAAGTGACAAATTCATGAACATTACTGTATAAATTTTTATAATAAAGAATGGCTTCCAGTAAGCTATGGGGCCTAAAAATATAAACATTTGGAGTTTGATCTCCGTGGTGGAGAAAACGCAGATAACTTTTTTCTAAAACGAATCTTTCTACCTACAATCAACTAACCGCACAGTCATTAGACAGTGTATGATTTCCAAAATACTTTTAACAAATTGTTTGTCTGGTCTTAAGCCGAGTGCTAACAAGAAATAATTAAGTGGTAAAATTTAAAAACTGTTGTTAAAAAAATACCAAAGTTGTGAAATTATACTCAAGTTTTAGAGGCGCTTTTTTTTTCAGAAATGCATTGATCCTTGTCGAGAACTCAAAATTTTAAACATTGTAGGTTTTTTAAGAGTTCATAAATGTAATGTAAGTTTGACATCATTTTTACGTTATTATACGTATGCATACCCGGATTGTTTACAGTGGGTGTCTGTGACTTGCTGGCGATAAATTTCAACAATAAACAAACAGCACACAGTCCACTTGTTTTAAAATAATATATATATATATATATGAACTACCTTTTGAACATGACAGAGGCCTAGAACCTTCCACACATTACGAGATATTATGATGCAACGAGAAAAACTTTGAAGGTTTTAGTAACATGACGCAATAATACAACAGTCGTCAATTCACAACAATTGAACTGCACAACGTATGATTCGAAAACAATTATGTAAAAAACCTACGATAAAGTATCGCTTCTAAAAATAAGTAAATTTAACACTCGCGCTATATTTAAACCATCTAAATCATAACACTCGCATTAATTTAAACAGTCATGTAAGTTTTCAGTTTCCAAAAATTCGAGACATTCCATTCAAACACTGAAGTATTACTCCAAAAATTCTGAAGGATTACGTTCAAACCCTAAAACATTTTATACAAAGAAGACAGGGAATAAGTGATGATGCATGGAGGAAACACTAGTTTTTATCTGTTTTGTAAGTTATATTCCAATCTTTCTTTAATGTCAAATATATATCATGAATGTATTATTTATCATTTATTTATTTTATATATATATTTTATTATGAAGATTATTTTTCATTGTTAACTTAATATATGGATTTAAGAAAAGCCTACATTTCCTGGATTAGCCAAATGTCATAAGATATTATTGAGATTATGGACGAAAATATCAATAACAGCAAGAGTACCCAAATGACAAATGAATGTATTCTAATCATTATAAGTTTTTAAATTTTTAAGAATTTATCATCATAGATCACCAAGTAAAAATTAACCCAGAACTAAATAATAGCTGGGTTAATATTTACTTAGTGATCTATGATAAGAAATTCTTAAAGAGTTTGTCAAATGTATGAGTCATTCTATTTCAAAATCTGAGAGCCCTCTGGTAGCTCAACGGAAAGTCTATAGGCTTATAGCGCTAAAATTTGGGTTTCGATACCTGTGGTGAGCAGAGCTGAGTTACCCTTTTGTGTAGCTTTGTGCTTAACAACAAAAGTAAGCAAACCCCAAATCTGAAACATCCAATCCAAAAGTCTGATACATTATATTCCAATATCTGAGATGTTCCATCTAAACTTTGAGTCATTTCATGTAAAACCTGAAACATTCAATCTGAAATCTGTGGCATATTTTCACGAATTTTTAACACTATAAATGCAACTGTTTAATATATGGTTTATATGAGCTCTAGTAGTTAATATAAAAAAACTGACAGCTCTCTACAAAAAAAAAAATTCTTCAGATGGTGTAAAAATAAGAATATATAAATGTCTTAACTCTAAGATATTATCTTTGTTATATCTGTTTTGTTTCTTACTTTCTGAGTAAATAGATGAAATGACACAGAAGTTCTTGAGTATTGAGATTAGTTTTAGTACTTCAACAACTCTACAAAAAGAGCTGTATTACCAAAACATCGATGTGATTTATGGATACCAATCCAATTTATGTATGTCAGCATGGTTTATGTATGCTAGCACGACTTTTGTATGTCAGCATGGTTTATGTATGGTAGCACGACTTATGTATGTCAGCATGGTTTATGTATGGTAGCAAAATTTATGTATGCCAACACAACTTATGTATGTCAGCCTGGTTTCTGTATGGTAACATGATTTATGTATGCCAACACAACTTATGTATGCTAACATGACTTATGTATGCTAGCACGAATTATGTATGCCAACACAATTTATGTATGTCAGCATGGTTTATGTATGGTAGCATGGTTTATGTATGGTAACATGATTTATGTATGCTAGCACGACTTATGTATGCCAACACAATTTATGTATGTCAGCATGATTTATATATGCCAACACAATTTATGTATGCTAACATGACTTATGTATGCTAGCACGAATTATGTATGCCAACACAATTTATGTATGTCAGCATGGTTTATGTATGGTAGCATGGTTTATGTATGCCAACATGATTTATGTATGCTAGCACGACTAATACATGCCAACACAATTTATGTATGTCAGCATGATTTATATATGCCAACACAATTTATGTATGTCAGCATGATTTATATATGCTAGCATGATTTACGCATCCTTCTTTTAATTGTTTTAAGTAACCCATGTTTCATGTTTAAAGTATATATACATATGTAACTTAGTGTTTAATTTTAAATTATTTATCATAAGACACTTCAGTAAAAATATAACTTATCGCTAAAAGTATATACGTGGTTAAGGTACCAATTCGGCTATCAAAAAGTTTTGTGAAGAACATTAAGTTTAGGAAAATATTGTACATGATTAAAAAATATTTTCAAAATGTGTTTTTGTAAGAGCGTTACACCATAGTTTTTGAGCGTTGTTAAATGAAGTTTATGAACAGTAAACTGTTCACTTAAATTATTTTTAGTTCTACGTTTTCTGCATATTATGTCTTTCTAGTTGCATTGATATCTTTACTTCTTATTAACCAAGAAAAATCAGTAAGAGTTATCTTTTACAGCGTGCATACTGTTATAGGCTGTATTTTTAAAAAGTTGGGTAATGATAAGATCACGTAAGTTTATACAATTAGTCTAAGAACATTCAGCGAAGTATTTAGCCTCAGTTCATTCAGCGGTTGAAAGTTAGTGAAAGATTCAGATCAGCGTTAGTTATCGCGTATCTTCAGTTACCCTATCGACTAGCCATGGAATCACACAAGTAAGTTTATTTGTACATCGTACATTGTACACTTTATTCGCATGGTTTTTTAGGCATGTGCTTACACAACAACAACTAAAATGGAATTAACAAAAATAACTTGCAGATAAATAATTTATACACTTTGCAAACATAAATATACATTCCAGGTAAGTTTGATTTATACACTTTGCAAACACAAATATACATTCCAGGTAAGTTTAATTTATACACTTTGCAAACACAAATGTACATTCCAAGTAAGTTTAATTTATACACTTTGCAAACACAAATATACATTCCAGGTAAGTTTAATTTATACACTTTGCAAACACAAAAATATGCATTCCAGGTAGGTTTAATTTATACACTTTTGCAAACACAAATATACATTCCAGGTAAATTTAATTTATACACTTTGCAAACACAAATATACCTTCCAGGTAAGTTGGATTTTTGATTTTTAGAGCATAGCCTCATTGGGCCATCTGCTGTGTCCACCCAGATTTTAGCGTTGTGAGTCTGTAGACTTACAGCAGTCCCTTCAGGTATAATTGAATAGAAAACGGTTTTACAGCGATACTTAAATTATTATGAAGTGTTATATTTTTTATGAATAATTTTACTTAAAGCAATATTAATAAAAGCGTCATCTGCCGTTATTAACAAAATGGCTTGTATGTTGTATATCGTAGATAATACTAAGAAATAGCTCGAGATATGATCAACGAGTGGATAATTCCCCACTATGTAACTAACCGAGACATGCCTGCTCATGTTGGGTAATCATATAAAAAAACAATAAAAACTATAACGCTTTCGACAGATGATTGGTAACCGTATAAAAAACTATAAAAGCTCTAACTCTTTCGACAGGTGATGGGTAACCATATAAAAACTATAAAAACTCCAATGCTTTCGACAGATAATGAGTAACCATATAAAAATATAAAAACTCTAACGCTTTCGACAGGTGATGGGGTAACCGTATTAAAAAACTATAAAAACTCCAACGCTTTTGACAGATGATGAGTAACCATATAAAAATATAAAAACTCTAACGCTTTCGACAGGTGATGGGTAACCATATAAAAACTATAAAAACTCTAACGCTTTCGACAAGTGAGCCTTTCTTCATCAGGGGAAAAGGTAAAATGATTTTCAGGGTATTATTCAATATCAGTAGTCATATTTCATGTTTCTGAGACAAATAAATATCAAAGGCCGGGCGAGGCTTAGTTAGAGTGCTCGGACTGTGAATTGGAAAGTGTATGTATGTTCGCCGTTGTCGCAAAAACGCGTTCGGCACTTTGGAGATGTCGATGCGCTATAGGAGTGAGGGTAACTTCAGGGAAGAATAGATGGTGGTTACTGTTCACTAATTGCCTTCCATCAGGTTTATCAACTCATAATCAGTGATAGACACGTGCAGCCAACTCTTGTGTAACTTTTCGGGGAAGTTCTAAACAAAGTGACAAACATTAAGTCCAGATCAGTTAGATGGTGGCGAACCAATCCACTTGATGGAGTAACATAAGGTTTGTGCGAATGTATGTTTATAAATAAAGATATGACCATATCTATAAAACATAAGGTTTCTATGTTCTCGTCCATCCGTGGCTCAGCGGTAAGTCTGAAGGCTTCATAACGCTAAAAATCGGATTTCGATACCCTTGGTGGGCATATCACAGGTAGCCCATTAAATATAAATGAATAAACAAACTAATTCTACGTTCACAGTGAGCAGTTAAACGAGTATTCTTCTGTAGTTTTTTTATACCCAAGTTGACTTTTTTAACATTTAAGTTTAACTATCCTAAAAGATTATAACAAACGTCGGACTGGGTTTTATATTTTCTTTACATTGTTGTGTAAAATGTTAAAATATAAACAAACTCGAAAGATTTATGTTACCTAGTGACATTTTCGTCTATGAATAACGAAGACTGAACAACGCACACGAATCCATCTCATTAAACTCTGGGGGCATATAAGGAAAATTACGTTTTCATTCACGATTATTAGAGCCATAGCTATATGTAAGTCTTTGAATGCTGACTGTGGGGTTGAAAGGGCAACGAATATCCTCTGAAGTGTAGATTAATAACTTTAACCGTAAAAATCAGACCATGACGACGATAAAGAGATCACAGGAAAACCTAAAGTAAAAAAAAACAAAACAGAGGGCGGTATTTCCCCCGGGCCAACCTCAGTCGCGCCATCTGTTAGGGCCTAACAAGTATTCCTTTTTTTTTAAGAAGGGGCTGAAGCATATAATGTTTAGTGTTACCTTTACACCTTCACGGTGAGTAGCGGAAAAATTAAATTTGTGCCCCTTCAACGCTGTCCATGGTCACCGCGACAAGTGTCAAACAGCGCTTCTGGACACGTCCATGTTACCGTCTGTTCGCTCGTGCTGCGGGTGTGTGTGTGTGTATGTTGGGGTTTCTATATGTACACCCATGAATGCATACATATATCTGTTGGAGTTTGCGTGTCTGCTGTTTAGACGCTCTCTATTTTTTTTTCAATAGCTTGTCTGCTTCATCGAGCACCTACAATGTGTTCATCGAGCACCTACAATGTGTCGGCTAATGAATTTCCCGTTCTCTTAGTTGTCACCTTGTGCCAGTCGTGTGTGAGTGTGATTCATACGATTTGGCCACGCGGGACTCTATAGTTGGTGTAAGAGCATTGTTCCCGTACACACACGCACTCACTTTCTAAATAGTCTGAGTTTTCGACCTTCTCAATATTCATCTATGAAGTACGTCAGATATACAAGTTACCAATAACAGAGCTATCTTAAAGTTTTCATCATCTGATTCAAGTTATTTCTTATCGCTAGCAACCCTTGGCCGAACTAAAAGAAAAAATGGTTATCTGAAATTGTTTACAGCCTTACTGAATAAGTAGTTGTGAAGCACATTGTTGCAAGGAATTTTTTTTTAATACAGTAATGTGAAGCACATTGTTGCAAGGAATCTTTTTTTAATACAGTAATGTGAAGCACATTGTTGCAAGGAATCTTTTTTTTAATACAGTAATGTGAAGCACATTGTTGAAAGGAATCTTTTTTTAATACATTCATGTGAAGTACATTGTTACAACGAATATTTTTAATACAGAAATTGTGAAGCACATTGTTGCAAGGAATCTTTTTTTAATACAGGAGTTGTGAAGCACATTGTAGCAACGGATCTTTTTTTAATACAGTAATGTGAAGCACATTGTTGCAAGGAATCTTTTTTTAATACAGTAATTGTGAAGTACATTGTTGAAACGAATCTTTTTTTTAATACTTTTCTGATACTTTACCCCTTCTTTACTTAAAATGTAATGACAAGAGGGGGGGGGGAAGAAACTTGATTATATTTTTTCCAAGTCCTTAATCACTCAATAACCATTAATACGAGTATTTCATATAAGCTGATGCTTTTCAACACGTGATCTATATAAGCATGAATTACATGGACTTGGTTTAATACAAAGTTATACAGATGGCTATCTATGCTGTGTGGGTGGGGTGGAGAGCGAACCACGAATTCTATAACTTGTAGAGCTCATATATGTTCGTATGTGGAAAAATTCGAAAAACAAATACGAAATCTTTACTGAGATTTTTTCTAATGTTTTATTAGCCAGTTTTTGTTAAAATATAATCCCAAAAGAGGGGTTAATTAGTTTGACCATTGAGTATAGGGTAATTCTATGCGTATGTTGTACTATATATATATAACTGTGAGAGACAGACGAACCCTTTGAAATACCTCTCTGAAAACATCAAAATGTTTCCAAATGACCCAAAACTGGCGTGATTTCAGCGAGATATGTACCCAAAATCAAACGTGAAGGAAAGGAGGTAACATAAAATTTGTTTCAGGCCAATCCTATAGATTGAACAATTTTTTTCGAAATAATCATTTTGGAACTTATTGTCAGCTCTAAAACGGCCAACTAATGTAATGTATCCCTCCCTTGTGACTGGCCTAATGGTCAGTATAAGTTTACTCCCAAGTCTCCTAATATAATGTTCAGTGCTGTTGTCTATATATTTTAGTTCGAAAACCTGTTCAAGTCACATAAACATGGCCTTATCATAAAATTGTAATTTGATTTATATTCTTTGATCTATTAAAGCAAACAATTATCATTTGGGTTGTCAAATAAGCGTTGTGATGTATAAAACAAACAACGTACTTAAGCAGGCACGTGAGATCCTGCAAAACAAGAAGAACATTTTAATTCCTTGACAAGGCAGAACTAACGTGACTTGAAAAGCGTACGACTAAGGTTGATTTTTTTTTTAAAAGCAAATGACAAGATATCCTAAGCACGTTAAAATGTTTAACTGGAATAAAGGCGGGACCGAAATTACTTTGTTGTCTTGAATACCTTACAATTAAAAAACTTGCTGCTAGCAATGTGATATAGATACTTTGTATGAGGCTGTATCCTTCTTTCCATTATATGGTATCTTTCTAAAAATAAAAAAACTATTGAAATACAGACTTATGTTACTAAATAGATCTGTATTAATCACCAGTGGATGAAGTCTTTATTATTGAAATGACTGAAAATGTAATCTAACGTATATAAAAACAACTGCCAGCGTCATTACTTATTCTAGGTTGTCGTTTGATATGGCCTGAATCGTGCACATACATCATATACTGAGCGTGATGTATGCGTGATGGTTAAAAGTTCTTTGTGTTTAGCTTATGTTATCAATTGTTATTTATTAGATCTATAAAGAGAGCGAATAAACGTGGCTTTGGAATGTAGAAAGCGTGTTTTAAGGAAGGTTATTGATGAGTGTGTAAAGAGAATGGATGTAATATTTATTGCTGCTAAAACGAATGGTAATACGTATTATCCGATCAAACCCACTTAACTTCGTACTAAAAGTCCCTTTTTAATTTTATTGTAAGTGAATACAACAAACTTTCTTATTTTTGCTGGGATTCACCCAGTCAATAAACGCTAAAATAATGGAATACATTTGATAAAAATAGCTTAAGATTTTAAGGAATCGAGTATTAAAATCACCAGGGGAGAGGAAGTATATAAAAAGATAAGAATTTTATTACTCTAAATAGATAAAACAATGGAATAAATTTGATGAAAATGGCTTAACATTTTAAGGAATCGCGTATTAAAATCACCAGGGGAGAGGAAGTATATAAAAAGGTGAGAACTTTATTACTCTAAATAGATAAAACAATGGAATAAATTTGATGAAAATGGCTTAACATTTTAAGGAATCGGGTATTAAAATCAGCAGAGGAGAGGAAGTATATAAAAAGATAAGAATTTTATTACTCTAAATAAGTGATTTAAATAAGTGGTTTGAATTTCGCGCAAAGCTACACGAGGGCTTTCTGCACTAGCCGTCCCTAACTTAGCAGTGTAAGACTAATGGGAAGGCAGCTAGTCATCACCACCTACCGTCAACTCTCGGGCTACTCTTTTACCAACGAATAATGGGATTGACCATCACATTATAACGTCCCCACGCTGAAAGGGTGAGCATGTTTGGTGGGATGGGGATTTGAGCCCGCGACCCTCAGATTGCAAGTCGAGCGCCCTAACCACCTGGCCATGCGAGGGTATAAGTACTACATGTATGACACTGATAAAAGCTTGTAAGTAAAACAGTTTTTAGATGTATATTCTGTCATACAGCATCACAATACGTTTACTCGGGAGATGTGATTTTAAAAAGAAAAAAAAATAACAACGATTTCACAATGCAATTCGAAAACCGGTCGTCATGTTTACAAGCAACTCTTATGCTTTAAACCAACGTATTAAATTTTTAATGGTAGTTAAACTGTTAAATCTAAATAAACTTAATATTTGAAAGTTCTTATGATTTTTATTAGAACGAAACATTTGCTGCATAGAATTTGTCTGTTTATTTGTTGGTAGTTAAGCATAAAGCTACACAAAACGATATCTGTGCTCTGCTCACGACGGGTATCGAAACCCATTTTCTAGCGTTGTAAGTCCGCTGTGCCACTACGGGGCGTGCTACTTAGAACAAGTACTTATGAAAAATCTAAATAAAATTGGGAAGATAAGGACATTATTTATAAGAATTATTATTTATAATTTTAATTGTTGACTACTAGATGGCGATACTAGAACAGCTACTAGTCTACTGGTGGGCTCTTGACACATGAACTGTAATTGGTTTAGAATTTCTCAGCGTGTAAACAATTATTGTTTATCATAATTATAATCTAGAACCAGCTAGAGCAGTTTTATTAATTTCTCTTTGTTTTATCTTGGAATACAATAATTTGTTCTTTGAAGAAAGAAATAATTCACTATTTAAAGTTTCCCAATTAATACATTTTACACGAACTCGATAAACACGTATATCACAGTCACGATATCCCATTTTTCTGGCAATGGAAAAAACAAGAAACTGCTCCTTTATCTGCTCTGAAATATCCCGGAATCTTTACAAACAACAATCTTGTAACTTCTAGAATATATTTCGTGGTATCACTTAGTTTACAAAGATTCCTTTTATTGTTCTTGTTCATGCCTTCCGGATTAGCCCACTATAGTTGTGATTTATTGTTCTTGTTCATGCCTTCCGGATTAGCCCACTATATTTGTGATTTATTGTTCTTGTTCATGCATTCCGGATTAGCCCACTATATTTGTGATTTATTGTTCTTGTTCATGCCTTCCGGATTAGCCCGCTATATTTGTGATTTATTGTTCTTGTTCATGCCCTCCGGATTAGCCCACTATATTTGTGATTTGTCCACAATGTGCTTTAACTTTTGATGTTGCATCGCAAAAAATTAAGCTTGTAGCTAGATTAGTTTGTAATTTTTTGTTCTTGTTGCTAAGCGCAAAGCTACACATTGGTTTATTTGTGATGTGCCCACCACTGGTGTCGAAGCCCGAATTTTAACCTCGTAATTTCAAAAACTTGCAACTAAGCCACTGAAGTGAGTGGGGGGGGGGGGCTAAAGATGCAATAAATTAGAACCTCTTCTCTAACAGAACAGATGTTAATTCATACCATGTGACTTACTTAAAGGTACCTACTTGGATCAAAATTAAAATCAAACCTGTAATGAACATCGCCAATAAAATATACTGTTCTTACTTATAAAGTTTAGAATGTGTTGTTTCATCCTAGCTGCTAATATTTGCGTCCATAAATCGCATAATATTTTATGAGATTTAGCCAGATCAGGCAAATAAGGTTAGACCTAAATCCATATACTAAGCTAACAATGCAAAATAATCTCTATCATAAGAGTATAATAATGTATATATCTTAAACATACTGTTAATGAAAGTAATATTAGTAAAAAAAACAGGGTAAACCTTACTTCCGGAATACATAAATACTGGGCCCGGCATGGCCAGGTGGTTAGGGCACTCGACTCGCAAACCGAGGGTCGCGGGTTCGAATCCCCGTCACATCAAACATGCTCGCCCTTTCAGCCGTGGGGGCGTTATAATGTGACGGTCAATCCCACTATTCGTTGGTAAAAGAGTAGCCCAAGAGTTGGCGGTGGGTGGTGATGACTAGCTGCCTTCCCTCTAGTCTTACACTGCTAAATTAGGGACGGCTAGCGCAGATAGCACTCGTGTAGCTTTGCGCGAAATTCAAAAACAAACATAAACATGGTTGTTAGTTTCAAGTATTGTGTTCATTGAACAATTTAACATCAGCATAACCGTGTAAAAGCAAAAATAACAATCCCCCCCGACAACGTCTTATGACCGACGGAAATCCATTAACAGTGTAACTTTAGAAATGCAGGAGAACGGATTATGGTAACATATAGTGAAATAGCATTTTAATCCTTTTAAAATTCTCTATTCCGTGTGCAGATGTCTATAATTCGTTTCATTTTGCTCGAAATATATTTAACATTATATCTATCTCCCAGTGGCTCAGCTTTAAGATTTAGTGTATTTAGTACGGGGTTCGATCATTCTAATTTAGGCACATTTCCGATAGACTTTTGTTTTGTTTGTATTCGTTGATTAAATATTGTAATTCTCAACCTAAAAACAGTGAAACTAGAGTTAACAAATCTGTCAGCACAGTTTGTTTTATTTTGGTGTAACGGGTGCCCCTTTTTTTTAAGGGATTAAGTGTAATTAGTTTTAGCTCTGTTATATGAAAAGATATACAAAAGGTAATCACCCAAGTTCATCTAGCCATATAATTTTCCAAAACACAAGACAGCTCAATTAGATGAAACAATATACGGGAGCTATTATCTTGGTAAATTTCAACCTATTTAGTAAGCTGAGTACAGTAAGTGAATGGTAGAATCCCCTGATCCTCCCGTACATTAAGTGTAATTGAAAGCTAAAGGGAAAACAACAAGGCCATCTAGATCAAGAAGCCATCCTGTTATGCTAACAAGAAACCGTTCCAGGCCAGCAGTCAACTCATTCAGACTCTTCTAGTTCCGTGTGTCTATTTTGCGTCGTCAGATCGCTCAATTCAATCAGGCGATCCTTCCTTTCAGCTGTTCCACCCATCGCTTGTGTCACTGAGCTTGAGGAACGGCCACTTTTAATCAGTGCCCGATCCTCTCCCCACTCGGGACGCCTTTCCGGTCCGTTAGTTATCAATCTCACTATGGCTCTACTCCAGCAAGCCTGTGATTTATTTAGTATTCATTCGTGAGATTAAGTTCCTGTGAACTACATCGCCTGGATGCACTCTTAAGCTAAATTTTCTCGCTTGTTTTCAAAACGATTTCCTTCGTTAAATAGACACAAGTAATATCACACAATCTTGACACTGTTCTTCGGATCCCTTACTTCTGAAGAGTCTCCCAGAAGTGTTCTTGTACAACCTAACCTGGCCAACTAAAAATCAGTATGCGTTTTGGCGCTTTCTACCCATGAAAATGATACTTGTCTGGAAGTGATAAATCGCGATAAAAACTACGTTACTAATAAAAGTAAATTTTAGTCAACAACTTCCCAATACCCCCAGTAGCTCAGTAGTAAATCTGAAAACTTATGACGCTAAAAATCGGGTTTAGATACCCGTGGTGAGCACGGTACAGATAGTGTGTAGCTATGCGCTTAACAACAAACAAACAAACTTAAGTCTGATACCCACGAACGTATTAGACTCGTATTAGGTAATAAAATTATTTCATAAGTACATGAATATGGTAGTTTCGACTTATATCAGATCTTATCTGAGCAGCTGAGAATTACAGTTTCATGTTATATCAGTTCTCGTCTGAGAAGCTGGTGAATACAGTTCAGAACTGTACCGGATCTCATTTTAACAGTTGAGGATTATAATTTAGATTTAATTGAAATCTAATCTGAGCCCCCCTCCCCTAGTGGCACAGCGGTATGTCTGTGGACTTAAAACGCTAGAAACAGGGTTTTGATACCCGTGGTGGACAGGGCACAGATAACCCATTGCGTAGCTTTGTGCTTAATTCCAAACAAACAAACAATCTGATCTGAGCAGGTGAGTACTGCAGTTTAGAGTTATATAATGTCTCATCTAGGCAGCTAGGTATACACCTTATATCTTTATCATATCTCATCTAGAAGTTTAGGATTATAATTTAGAGCTTTATCAGGTGTCATCTGAACAACTGAGGATTATAATTTAGTGCTTTATCAGGTGTCATCTGAACAGCTGAGGATTATAATTTAGAGCTTTATCAAGTCTCATCTAAACAGCTGAGGATTATAATTTAGAGCTTTATCAGGTCTCATCTGAAAAGCTGAAGGTTATAATTTAGAGCTTTATCAGGTGTCATCTGAACAACTGAGGATTATAATTTAGTGCTTTATCAGGTGTCATCTGAACAGCTGAGGATTATAATTTAGTGCTTTATCAGGTGTCATCTGAACAGCTGAGGATTATAATTTAGAGCTTTATCAAGTCTCATCTAAACAGCTGAGGATTATAATTTAGAGCTTTATTAGGTCTCATCTGAACAACTGAGGATTATAATTTAGAGCTTTATCAGGTCTCATCTGAAAAGCTGAAGGTTATAATTTAGAGCTTTATCGGGTCTCATCTGTACAACTGAAGATTACAGTTTAATGTTATATCAAATTTCATCTAGCAGTTCGGGATTATAGTTTAGAGTGATATAAGGTCTCATCTGAAGTCGATGATAAAGATTATCATTCACTAGAGCTTAATATGAGTTCAAACTACGAAGTTTTGTTCGTGCAATTTTGTGATCATTATTTTTCGTGGTCAAGAGGAAAAATTTTTAACGTGCTAAAAACGACTTGTTCGTGCATCCATCTTTACACACTACATTTCCAACTAGCGATAGCTCTCTTTCAAAATATACAAAAATGTACAAAAGCAGGTGTAATATCAAACAATACGTCAATCTATAAGTACACTGCTACTTAAAATCAGGACCAACTCCCACATCTACAGAGTGAAAGGATCTGGTTATGAAAGCGGGCCATTAAACCCAAAGAGTCATTGTAATGAAGCTGGGCATATCTCCTGGTTCCACAAAAATGAATAAACAAAACTTTGAAGTTGAAGAAGAGTCGTAAGCAAAAATTTCACATGCCTTAGACACAGCTCATAATGACCACTTCCCTTTTTCTATTCCTTAGGTTCTTTCTTGTCACTGTGGTCAATTAATTTTAAGCTGTTGGTGGCTGAAGCTTCTATCTGGTACCTTTTAAATGAGGACAGTTTACATTAGATTTACATGCCAAGTAGAAATTAATATTTCTCATGTGTTGCACTTGTATACATACACTACACAAGAGAATTATAGATTATTTACAATGCATAGTAGTTTAGCCATGAATAGGCCAAAACACGTAAAATTATGTTAGTTACCCACTCTCGGTTAATTGTTTACGCAAATCAGGCATCTGATGATCCATTATGTGATCTGAAAAGCAACTGATTCGTCACTCGTAAGTGAACATTTGAAAGACATAGCTTTGAACCTTTATAGTTCACTTTAATATAGAGTATAGTTATAATTAACGTCCAGAGAATTTAGGTATCAATACTGCATGCTTAAACTCAAAGTGTTGATAACCTGAGGTCTTCAAACACTCTTCTAAAAGGGATGTGTTACGGGTCTTAAGAACAGCTTGGTGAGAGTACAGAATACTTAACTTAGTAATTTATTTTTCTTCGTGGATTGTGAGAAACAGTTTGGATAGTGAGGAAAACGAGGTTATCAGTAGTCTGAAATCAGGACCGAACGCACTAGTATCTGTAAGCTAATTAAAGAACCAAATGATGTGACACTATAGTATATCACACCATTTCATATAAGTTTAAAGTTTGTACGTCCATTAATTCTTTCTCTTGTCTACGCCATATTTTTGTCATAGACATATGTGTCATATTTCTGGCTGAAAATGGAAGTTAAACCCAAATGCAGGTTCTCCTCAAGTGTGTATACATTTGTTATCTGATTATCTGTGAAGCGTGACTCATCTACAGAAACACACTGTGATGGCAGGAGCCGACATGTTGGAATTGATACTGATGCTCTGAATACTCTTGTTGAGTCTAACCCAAGGCAACACACACTCGTGAAATGGCCCTGAAATTGTATTCCTCTCATGAAACAATACATAAACATCTAAGGAATATGGGAAAACTCCATAGAGAAGGTGTTTGGGTGTCTCACGAACTCTCTGGTGGTCATCGTTTCCAACGTGTGAACGTTGCTTCGCCTCTTCTGGCATATAATGCCCGTGAACCATTTTTGGACAGAATTGTCACCGGTGATGAAAAATGGATTCTCTATGCGAATATTAAACGCCAAAAACAATGGCTCAGTCCTAGATAAAAACTACTTCCGACACCAAAACCTGGACTCGATCCACTGAAAGTGATCCTTTGCATTTGGTGGGATATCAAAGGAGTAATTCATTTCGAACTCCTCAATCCACAACGAATTGTCAATGCAAAGATCCATAGTCAGCAACTGGAACGTTTAAATCTAGGTCTTCATCAGAAACGCCATTCACTCGTCAATCGGAAAGGTGGTCTTCTCCACGACAATGCGCGTCCACATGTGGTACGTTTGACGCAACACAATATTATGGAGTTGGGTTGGAAAGTTCTCCCCCACCCACCATATTCTCCAAATATGGCACTATCAGATTACCATCTTTTCGTTCTCTGCGTCATCATCTTAAT
>NW_013665825.1:496015-507350 GCF_000517525.1 Limulus polyphemus | reverse complement strand
CTTTAATCAGGGCATTAACAACCTGATTGCAAGATGGAAAAGCATCGTCGATAAGAATGGAGACTATTTCGTTTAATAAATGTTTTGTTTTGCTATATAAGTTGTTCGGGTTTTTTTTCTTCTAAAAAAAGCGACATTAATTTCTTGACCACCTAATATATTGTCCAACAAGGTTTTGGTTCACTGGAGTGATCTTGGAGTCATTGCAAGCTAGCTGTTTTTTTTTTTTTGGTCCACTGAAGTGATCATGGATTCATTGCAGGCTAGCTGTTTTGTACTTAGATTTAATCAAAATGCACTTTACTGGACAGCTGGCATACAAGTTGGCCTTGTGAAGTCAGTTTTTCAAACCGTCTGTAGACGGACATTGCTTCTAGATGAGGCCACAAACAATACGATTCGTCTCGAAGCGCTTAATTTTTTGGTTGTCTTGAGGCCATAATCGGCATTTCTTGTTGAGTATGATGGCCTGCCATGTTCAGGTGTCTGAGTAAGTGTATAATTTGTTTAGAAGTAATTTCATATTCTCCTCATGAGAGACACTTGTGGTTAATATGTAAAGCCAGCTGTGATTGGCCATCCTCCATTCGTCCAAATGATTTTCTGAGTGAGTAAAACATCCACAAGTCTTCTATGAGGTCTAGCCATGGCTCTCGAACAGTTCGGAGGACTTTAAATACTTTGTTTCATTTGAAAGTGGCAACTGAAACAAAACTGTTTGACAACTATATATATACATATGGGATAGGCTGAACAAACAATCATTTTCATGTTAGATCCTAATTTTTATACTAATGTACTAAGAGAAGTGATTGGCGTCGTTTTATAATTGTGTTGTCCTTTTGTCATCACTATAATATTACAAACTTCGATTATGGCTTAATTGTTTGAGCATATATATAAATAAAGAACTAAAACAGTTAAGTAAATGTTGGACCCTCAGGAATGAAAGCTTTAAATCTTCACTTCCAAAACTATGATGGATATTACATAAATTGAGAACCAGGTTATAAAAAAGTATCCGCAATAAGAATAAAGCATATACCACTAAAATACACCTTACAACATGCAACATCATAACATGTGTTTTGGTACTAGAGATGCTGTGGAAGAAGGATCCATAGAGGAGTACAGATACACCATCTTGATACGTTCGTTTCATTTTAGCTTTAATAGTTGTGTGGAATCCCTACCACACAATTAACACAAGAAGACTAGTTTGATGGTTCCCCATTTCATCTGAATGACTGTAAAGTTTGAAAAATAATTATGTTGTGTTATAATACTTAGCCGAATTCTTATTTGTAAAGGACTTAAAATACAAATTGATAACATTTACTATTCACTTATGTAATCTAGTTCACACTCTAATAGTTGTTTATGAAATTGATGAGATAAATATAGCATATAGACCACTCTTTTGTATACTGTATCCCAGCTGACCAGATGAACCCTCGTATTGGCCGAAAGGTCTTGATGGCACTAATTTTGATAGATGTAGTGTAGTTGACATATCATTGCATATTATGTCTTATTTTCATTCGTAGGTTATTAGAATTAGATATGCTTTTTACGTCTGCTTTTTTTTTTCCTTTTAAAATACTTTGAACATTTCGTGATAATTATTTTTATCCATTATGTGTGTGTTTGTGTGTTTTCTTAAAAGGAAGCCACATCAGGCAATCTACTCTGTCCCCCGGGAAGAATCGAACCCCTGATTTTAGCATTGTAAATCCGAAGACTTATCGCTGTCCCACCGGAGGACTTATTCATTATGTAACGAAATAAAATTAAAATATTAGCCTTAGGCCTATTCGAACTAGCCATCAAAGAGTTTTAAACAAAAGAATTGGTATATTATTAACAAATTTCCCCATCAAACAGTGATTGCGCTATCGCGTCATCATGTTAATTATCTGTTGAAATCAGTGATTGGTTAAATGGCAACGTTACTGTCAGCAAAGAAAAGCAGCATCTTGGCGATTTTTTTAAATGACTCCTTAAGTCGTGTATTTACTTTGAAGATATTTAAGCGATTTGGAATTCCAAAATAATTTTTTTTTGTAGATCTATTTTTTATCATGTGCATATGAAAGTGTAAAAGTTGTAGAATTAACATTCTGTTGCTGGATCTGATTTTTAATCTAAAGATTAAAAGAAGGTGTCTGCAGCAGATGTATCGACGCCCTATGTCGACAATCCATTCCGAAGAGAGAAATCTGAAATCAGTAGATCCTGTTTAAAATAAACAGAAACCACATCGAGCATAGAATGGTACGTACTTTCGCTCTTTGTGTTTCTGCGCTGCCGACTGTTGAGTCGGGGAAATTAGGCCCATAACCCACCCGGAGGCTGTAAGTTTACGGTTTGAAGACCCTCAGGCGCCTAGAAAAGATCATACTTTTTTCCCCCTGCTACAGTTAGCCGCGTGCACCTCACGTGAGCTGTGTAGCATCAACATCTTCTGTCGGATGGCATATTTTGACAGTCAAGGCGTTAGGATCGAAGTGATTTGTCGCCATTGTGGCTGCAAAGCCTGGACACTTCCCGCATATACAGTTACGTAGAGAAACAAACCGTGGGTTCAAAACCTCTAGTTAATACGGTTCTGAGTTTTCTCTACGTTCTCATGATATCGTTGGGAACGTAATTCTGCTCAGCTAAAAAAACAAGCCTGATTGTGAGGAGGATCTCTAAGTAGGAGGTCTCTGAGATCTAGCTTTCTTCAGTGAACTCCAAAAAGAAAAC
Source organism: Limulus polyphemus (assembly GCF_000517525.1). Taxonomy (NCBI): domain Eukaryota; kingdom Metazoa; phylum Arthropoda; class Merostomata; order Xiphosura; family Limulidae; genus Limulus; species Limulus polyphemus. The sequence goes on along the minus strand of NW_013665825.1, from coordinate 504,602 downwards.
ATCGAACTTCGATGTGTTTATGCCAGTTGATGGGGGTCTGTATCTTTATACCCTTTAGGCACTACATGTAAATCCAATTTTCAACGTAATGTGTTACCGGAAATAAACGTGTTTCAATTTCTAGGTCCATAAATGAAGGTCAAGTAAACTTAAAGATCCTCCACTTAACTATGAAAGTTAAACAGTTCTTGTGTGTGTTTTTAAAAAGTTAAACGGAATTGTTTATGAGAATCTAAAATTCATCATTTTATAGATGAAACTTACTGAGCTATCAGCTTGTCGGTAGCTGTTTTATCGCACACATTTTTTAAGTTCATGTCTACGTTTCTATTTGTATCCGCACAGATGGCCAAGAAGAAAGATAGTTCTTTCCTCTACAGTAAAATAGAAGAGTGCCATTTGAGTGAAGACGAGTTGAATAGAAACCTAATTCGAATTTAATGGCATGTAAAAAATGAAAGAAAGGGTAAAATAAAACACTAATGACCGACAGTAAAAGCATTATTTTGTATTCAGAATAATATAGAACATAGAAACATATTCTATGTATGCTTCATGTTGACATAATTGTTTATACCAGTTTGTCTGGTATCGACCATAAATGATTTCTATATATTTAAACCTACATGCTATTCGATTAGCCAAGAGTTAATTCATTATTCCATAAATACGTAAGTCTACATACTGGCTAAGAATTATTTAATTATTCTGTAAACATACACACCTACATATTACTATACTAGCCAAAAATTAAATCATTATTCTATAAGTATATACACCTACATATCATTATACTGACCTTGAATTAACTAAGTATTCTATAAATATATATATATGTATAATCCTACAGTTGTTCTGTAATTAATTCGTCATTATAGATAATTAAGCCTATATCTTACTTGAACGCATCAGAAGCTCTGATTCGTCTTCAGAAACGACTTTTTTTTCAAAGTCGCTCTAGTGGATACCATATAATTATGAGATGAATTCGCTTTACAGTCACGTATTGTCGACATTTGGTAGTGAAGTACCAATGTTTATAAAACCTTAACGTCGTAATGAAATAGACAGAATATTCGTAATTATTAATGAAGTTCACTTGCTCTCAATTCTTAAACGAAAAGAGTTTTAGTTAATTAAATTTTAATCCGGTTTAAAACATTTAAATAACGTAAACCCAAAATTTGTATTTAAAATAAAAGAAGTATGTAAATATATGATTAAATTTCTTTCCATGAGAGGAGGAATGTCATATAGAAAATATGCTATTGTATTAGTAGGAATGGAAACCTAATCAAGGAAAAGAATGAACCAGTAACATCTCTAGAAAGTGCTAGTGGTTTGTTTTTCGTCACACTCTTCCCTCGCCTATGAAAACCGTGAAACAGTTGAACCCAACCTAAAATGAGTTTAAAGTCCCTTACCAAAAACATGAACCTGTGACATCTCCAAAAAGTGCTAGTGGTTTGTTTTCGTCACTCTCTTCCCTCGCCTATGAAAACCGTGAAACAGTTGAACCCAACATAAAATGAGTTTAAAGTCCCTTACCAATAACATGAACCTGTAACATCTCTAGAAAGTGCTAGTGGTTTGTTTTCGTCACTCTCTTCCCTCGCCTATGAAAACCGTGAAACAGTTGAACCCAACATAAAATTAGTTTAAAGTCCCTTACCAATAAAATGAACCTGTAACATCTCTAGAAAGTGCTAGTGATTTGTTTTTCGTCACACTATTCCTTCGCCTATGAAAACCTAAAATGAGTTTAAAGTCCCTTAACAATAAAATGTAAGAAAAATTATGTATATTATTTTATACTTCTGTGTTTTCGGATCGCAAGCGTATATATATATATATATTTATATACACACAATTTATGAATAAGATAAGATCTTGTTTGCATTGTTTTCTGGGTTTTTTAGCATAAAGCTAAACAATTGGCTGTATATGTGTTCTGTCCACCACGGGGAATCGAACCTCGGATTTTAGCATTTTAAGTTCCTTAAACGTACCTTTTTCTCATTGGGGAACAAGATAAGGTCAAAAATATTATTGTGATATGACACAATATACCTTTTACGGCATAATATGATAAAATGAGAAGGATGTATTTAGTAAATATATATACTTGAAAGATACACACCGGCTTGAATTTGAAAATTGTATTTTCTTAGTAAAGTTTACATTCATGGCCAGGTGATTAGGGTGCTCTACTCGCAATCTGCGGGTCGCGGGTTCGAATCTCCGTCACACCAAACATACTCGCCCTTTCAGCCGTGGGGGCGTGTAACTTTGTGCTTAACTTCAAACAAACAAACAAAAGCTACCACTGGGCTATCTGTGCTCTGCTCACCACGGGTATCGAAAGCCGGTTTCTAGCGTTGTATGTCCGTAGACATACCGCTGTGCTACTGGAGAGCTAATTAAATCATCTTCAAGTATGAGAAAATAATGAAAATTAGGCACAGTTGCAAATCGAAAGCCGGTTTCTAGCGTTGTAAGTCCGCAGACATACCGTTGTGCTACTGGAGAGCTAATTAAATCATCTTCAAGTATGAGAAAATAACGAAAATTAGGCACAGTTGCAAATACAGTGATAATTTTGGTTATTTTCTTATGCCTGAGGATGACCTTAGTAAAGTGTTAGAAACGTTGCATGGCCATATTTATATATGTAATAAAATAAATAACTGGCGTTGTGCAAGCAGTCTTGTGTATTTTGTTTTTTCACTGTTCAAAATATCTGTTTGTTGTGAGCAACGTTCATCGCTTATAATTTATTCTTATACGCCACAAAAAAAAAAAAACACGAATTACTTATCATAATTAAAACAAGCGTCTTTATGTACGATACAAAATGCTTAAAACGTGGAAGTGTATATAATAACCCTTCTTACAAATGGATGTATACTTAGAGGGGGTTTAGTAACTGACTCCAGTGGATGGCTACAAACAACAAAATATATTTCTATGCAGAAAATCTTCACTTGTCAAACAAATAAACTTTTTAAGTTGTACCCAACACAGCTTACACCCTCTGTCCAAGTTTTAATATCCTTCTAGAAAAAAAAAATAAAAATATATATATATATATGTACATGTATATTTTTAGCAGCTGCATAGCGGCTCATAGAACGGCTCTAAGTTGTTGTGTTTTCAAGTACAAACTTTTAGCTCATAGTTCCATCATTTCTTGACCGATTAGAGATCTAATTACAGTTTTGGACTCAAGAGGTCAAACCCTTTCGCCTGATGTCTTTGACTACGCACAAGGTCTTGTAGATTAATCTCTAATCCTGCCTAATTTCAATTTGAGGGTAGGCTGGTAAAGATCCTGATGAGTAATAAATAGAATCGGGTATACACGCGCCCAGCACTTGGTATTCCTGGCGCACAAAAATATAGCTACTAAAAAAGGGGAAAAATGTCTCATAGATAAATTTACTCTAATCCTGCCAATAAGAATTTCAAGTGCCGCGGCTATTAAGGATTCCCGCTTATTTTAATAAGATTTACACAAAACAAGTCTAGTAATATCACTTAAGTCCCTATATCGCTTACTAATCACACTGCAGTCCATCTAAACATCAGGTTCCTATTATCTAGATCAGGCGTGGTCCGGTGGTTCGCCGGTCGAGCTACGAATTAATCAGTCTAAGGTTCGAGCCCGTTGAACACGCACATATATCATTTTCATCTATGGGGGTGTTAAAAAAGTTGTAACCAATCCCATTATATGGTTAAAAGTATTCATATAGGCGACGGGTGCTGTTGACTACCTTTTTTAGGTCAGCATTTCTAACTCAGGAACGGCTATGTCTGAACCTTGACAGTCACTGACAAGGTCATTCAACGTATGTGTCGTATATAATGTACCGTCCCAGTTAAAAATATAAGATAATGGCAATCTAAAAACAGTTAAAAATATAATATAATGGCGATCTAAAACAGTTAAAGATATAAGATATTGGCGGTCTAAAAACAGTTAAAAATATAATATATTGGCGATCTAAAAACAGTTAAAAATATAACTGTATAGATCTGTTAGTTATTGTGTTGTTAAGGCTTAAACAGGACATTAATTAATTTCGATTCTAAACCTTAATAGCTGTACATAAATTACAAAAATAGATTTAGATAACTTTTTCAGATCGCCAATATCTTATATTTTTAACTGTTTTTAGACCGCCAATATCTTATATTTTTAACTGTTTTTAGATCGCCAATATATTATATTTTTAACTGTTTTTAGACCGCCAATATCTTATATTTTTAACTGTTTTTAGATCGCCAATATATCATGTCAAAAATTGCAAAGTTGCATGAACCTCCGCTATATTTTACTTTTCAAAGTTCACCTTAACACGTTTAAAAACACTTGTTGAAAATGTGATTTGTTGAGGGAGCATGTAATCATTAACAGTTTCATAGAGGTCAATCTCTTTAACATTACATGATCACTTTTAAGGTTAATGAACACAAGTGTTGTGTACTACAGAATATACATACATATACACGTTTTTCTTACACTTGTGTTAATGTAAGCTAAACGAATTATTATTTGAGAGTTAGATTTTTGTATTCAAAGTTACCTAGTAAACTTGAAGTTAAGATTTACAGCCTGAATATGTTACATTATCTCCGCTTATTCAGGCAATATACGGTTTTGTTTCAGGTTCTCACTTTTATCATTTTAACCCTATTACCTACATTATTTATTAATACTTATAACTGCTGCATTGCAAGCAGCCAGACACAAAAATTCGCCATTCAGGACGTATTTTGTTACTTGCAACATCAGGATATCTCTACTAACCACAAACACTTAGATTGACTTAATGCATGAGGAAGCTCATTAAAAGCCAATATAACCTTTATTATTTACCACATTCCAACATCAGGATATCTCTACTAACCACAAACACTTAGATTGACTTAATGCACGAGGAAGCTCATTAAAAGCCAATATAACCTTTGTTATTTACTACATTCCAACATCAGGATATCTCTACTAACCACAAACACTTAGATTGACTTAATGCACGAGGAAGCTCATTAAAAGCCAATATAACCTTTGTTATTTACTACATTCCAACATCAGGATATCTCTACTAACCACAAACACTTAGATTGACTTAATGCACGAGGAAGCACATTAAAAGCCAATATAACCATTGTTATTTACTTCAGGAATAACATTATAATGTTGTGCCAAATAACACCGAAATACAATATTGAACTATACTTCGGCAGCATCGCTAATACCGTGTTAGGAAACAACCGCGGGGTTGGTTTCTTTGTGATTTTTACTCGAAACGACACAAAGACTACCTGTACATAACCGTTCTTGATTTCGAACTGATAAACTAGATGGAAGGCAGATAGTCAATACCACGCACAGCCTAATGTTTAAGATACTCTTGTCTAAATAACTTAAATACGGCACGTGTCTGATCGAATAATGGGACTTGGCTATTATCCTTTCAGTGCACCCACGGCTCTAAATAGTAGACCACGTTTTGGCGACAACGGGTCGCGAATCGTAAAACCTTGGATTCATAGATCAGACACCCCTAACTACTGGGCCACGCCCAGCCCATAAAGCAACCTAGTGACTGTAGCAACGTTATCAAAAATATTAACACTATAAACGTAAGAGCTCATTTAATTTTAATTATCATCGTAATTAACGTATAAATAAATAGTATGTTAAAAGTATTGTTTATGGTTGTAACATTCAAAACGGAAAGAGGTAAGTTACTATTATTTCGATATAAAAGCAGATTGTAAACTTTTGTTTCCCCCAGACTGGTATTTGAACTCATTATAACGTCCCCCCGGTGGCACAATGGAAGTTTACCGACTTGCAACTCTTTGATCTAAAAACGAACAAACAGACCCAATAACAACGCTTATAAGTGACTGTTTCGTGATATCTTAAGTGTTTATTTATGGTGTATCAATACACTCCAGGATCTTTACTTTGTAATATTATGCCTTAAAATTAAAAATAGATTACTTGTTAGTAGTTGTACTAAATATACAGTTTATAAAGGTTCAGGTTGCCCCCCAGTGGCACAGCGGTATATCACCAGTTCAGTTTTCATTGTCGTGTTTCATTACCATAATTCTCAACACCTAATTATCGGAATTTATATGTTTACGCTTAGGAGGTGGCACCGGTTCAATATTCACTGCATTCTTTCATTGTCACGAATGTCAACACCTAATTAACCGAATCTATATGTTTATGTTTAGAAGGTGGCACAGGTTCAGTTTTCATTGCAGTCTTTCATTGTCACGAATGTCAACACCTAATTATCGGAATTTATATGTTTAGAAGGTGGCACCGGTTCAGTTTTCATTGCAGTCTTTCATTGTCACGAATGTCAACACCTAATTAATCGAATGTATATGTTTACGTTTGGAAGGTGGCACCGGTTCAGTTTTCATTGCAGTCTTTCAGTACCATGATTCTCAACACCTAATTATCGGAATTTATATGTTTACGTTTAGAAGGTGGCACCGGTTCAGTTTTCATTGCAGTCTTTCAGTACCATGATTCTCAACACCTAATTATCGGAATTTATATGTTTACGTTTAGAAGGTGGCACCGGTTCAATATTCATTGCATTCATTCCTTCTAAAAAAGGTGTTGAAAGATAGACCAACATAAAAAGATGGTCGGGTGGTATTTTAAATGTAATCCCTGTTTATTTGTTATCTTCAGTAGATAAGCAACTTACGGGTGAAGTGGATAACTAAATGTAACATATATCTAAAAGGAAGCTAACACTGCTTTCTCAGTAGTTATTCCAGCTCAACTAGACTTTGATACAAATAGGATCACGTGTCCTGTCGCATAACTAATTTCATATCTGAATAATTGTGATATCAGTAATAGTATGTGTTACAAACAGTTCTCCGAGACTTTTTTCAAAACGTACATATATATAATCATCGTAATAATTTCATAATTCAAAATTCACTTTCTGTAAATATTATATTTCATACAGAAATTTATTTTATTCTATATAATATCATATATTATGCTATATTGCAAAAGTTAAAACAAATTGTTGAATGAAATATATATATATATACAAAATATAACCTAAGATATAGAAGTACAGACTACAATCGGCCCAATAGGTCAAAGTCGAGAGTTACGTCAAGATATTAGCTTAGAAGTTTTGACTTCACAATGAAACTTAATTTTATTTTAAAATTTGAATTTTGCTAAAGCTAAACTAAAAGGAAAAAAATGAACTTTCACACTTTAAAATTTTTAAATCTAAAGTCAATTGGTAGAGTTACTTTATTAAAATGGAAACATACTGATGAAAATAACATTATATTATATTAATTAACTAACTGTATATTTTTGCTTGTTACAATATTCAGTGTAAAGAACTAGTAAAAAAAAAACAAGGTAAAATCAGCCACTTTCTATGTAAAACACATAGGGGAAACCAGTATTAATTACTAAGATTAAATGAAATATTGAGTGTTTTTTTTCTTATGTTGATTTTTTGTTGTTGAGTCATATGTATTTAGGGACCTTGTAGTCAAAAGAGTCTTTTTATGGTTGATATCTACAGCAAGTATTCTACAGTTCATATTCAACACACGGCCAACGGGTTCGTGTGTGTTAGGTCAAACTTTTCACCACATCACGCAGACTTGCCAAAATTTGAAAACATATAAAATATTATATAATACGGAGACGTTTTCAACAAAGTGGCCAGTGAATTTCAGGTCACGCCTTTCGTCACATCACAAGGACTTATTTAACGTTGCAAACACACAAAATATTATACAACACGAAAACGTTTACAATGAAATGGCCGGCAGATTTCAAGTCACATTTTTCGCCACATTATGCAGACATACTTAACAATTGTAAACAAGACGTTTTTGACAAAACTATCAGACAGAGGTCTTCCATCGATAATAAGTGTAAGATAATAGTTTATTAGGAAACGTTAAATAAATATTGGAGCCACTGAACAAAAAAATGTATACGGAATAACACTTCATTAGTTTCGTTTTAATGTTGATGTCATTTGTATGTGTATATATATATATCCACTTTTAATATTTATCTGTGTTACTAATGTCATTTGTATGTGTGTGTGTATATATATCCACTTTTAATATTTATCTGTGTTACTAATGTCATTTGTATGTGTGTGTGTGTATATATATCCACTTTTAATATTTATCTGTGCTACTAATGTCATTTCTATGTGTGTATATATATATATTCACTTTTAATATTTATCTGTGTTACTAATGTCATTTGTATGTGTGTGTATATATATATATATCCACTTTTAATATCTATCTGTGTTACTAATGTCATTTCTATGTGTGTGTGTATATATATATCCACTTTTAATATCTATCTGTGCTACTAATGTCATTTCTATGTGTGTGTGTGTATATATATATATATCCACTTTTAATATTTATCTGTGTTGATAATATCATTTGTATGTGTGTGTATATATATATATCCACTTTTAATATTTATCTGTGTTGATAATATCATTTGTATGTGTGTGTATATATATATATCCACTTTTAA
>NW_013665825.1:490766-495389 GCF_000517525.1 Limulus polyphemus | reverse complement strand
AAAGACTTACTATTGAGTCACTGGGAGGGTGGCATACAATGCACTACTATAATGTAAAGCTACACAATTGACTGTGCCCACCACGGATATCGAAACGCAGATTTTAGCGCCATAAGACTAAAGACTTACTATTGAGTCACTGGGAGGGTGGCATACAATGCACTACTATAATGTAAAGCTACACAATTGGCTGTGTCCACCACGGATATCGAAACGCAGATTTTAGCGCCATAAGATTAAGACTTACTATTGAGTCACTGGGAGGGTGGCATACAATGCACTACTATAATGTAAAGCTACACAATTGGCTGTGCCCACCACGGATATCGAAACGCAGATTTTAGCGCCATAAGACTAAAGACTTACTATTGAGTCACTGGGAGGGTGGCAAAACAGTAGACTGAATTATCTATACTCGTTACCAGGTTAGATTTTAGTTTTGCTCTAAGTAAGTAGCTTGCTCTCATCGGAAGCCATTATTATTTGTGAAATGTTTCGTATCTAGATACAAACAACAAAATTTCCATTATGATCTTATTAAAATGTTGTGGTTAATACAAAAAAAATGTTTTAATTTCTGTTTAAGACGTCAATGTCTTAAGTATTATAATTTGATTGTTGAGTATCACAAACTGTTATTAGATGTAGAGTTTGTTTTCCAGTTCTGTGATAGCTAATGAAAAATTACTTGTTTGCTAATAACATAATTAATATAGACTTCGAACACACACGGTTGCTAAGCTTCAATTTCACATGGAAGTAACATTTAACATACACTGTAAAGACATGGTGCATAAAATTTGCTCTAAAGACATTCAAATATGGGATGATTTCTTTTATTTTTCAACATAGTTTTATGAATAAACATAGGAAGGACATCAAAAGGACGTGCTCTTAATTCGTGATCTGCAAAACATTTAAATGTGTGGATTCACATTTTAAGATAAAAGGTGCTTTTAATGATACGTGAATAAGTACAAGAAAAGTGAAGATATGACTGGCAAGAAATCTACTATTTTGAGTACCACCTTCTGAAATTATCGATTTTTTTATTCAAGAAGTGTTATTGATTTCTAGAAAGTCTGAGGAGCTGAATTCTGTAGTTTAACTTGTTAACCGTTTTGAAGTATAAGAACTATTTGATCTGAGCAGTGGAGTTATGTGACTTCGATAACCGTGCTTCATCTGAGTCATAGTTCACTAAACCTGAAAAGGAAGGTTGTAGCTGAAACCACGTTCACTTTGGAAATATTAGGGAAAATATAACGTGATAAATTCAGATTAAAAAAGTTTTAAATCAATAGATCAAGGGTCCAAATAGAAATGAATAAAAAAAAACAACAAGAAGTGTCAGTTCTATTTCATATCTTTGACTCCGATATAAGATGAAATTGGCTATCATAATTCATTCGAGTCAATAAAAATTAAATATAAAATTTTTAAATATCTATAACTTGAGTCTTGAGAAATGACAAGACCAAAGATGTAAAGATTTAAAGCACTGATTGCTTATAGAAAAAGGGTGATTCATTCTGAGTTCTCGGGCTTTCATGACATAAATTCTAAATTCTTGACTTATTTCTTTTATTGTTGTTCTTTGTTATTAAGCACAAAGCTACACAAAGGGCTATCTGTGCTCTGCCCACCACGGGTATCGAAACCCGGATTCTAGCGTTGTAAGTCCGAAGACATACCGCTGTGCCATTGGGGGGCTTTTTATTTTATTCATAAGGTCATGTGGTGAGTTTCATAGAGTCACTAATGATTGTAACCATAGCTAAAAACTTACAATTTATATTTAATAGAGACATTTTTATGCATGTAATGGCTTATACTTAGATAATAAACAACAACAAATTTACTAAAAGTTTTTTTAACAATCGAGTAATTAAAGTGACTAAATAAATCTTGAAATATAGAATTTAACATATATATGTATCATTATGTACATACATATACAACACAGGCAGGGGAAGCAGAAGTTACTTGGAAAGTCTAAAATCTTGATCATGGTAATTCAACAGAGATCAGTGAGTATGATCCTCAGTAAATGTGGAATTTATAAACTTCAAATTGAGAAAAGCTTAGAATATATAGGTACAGCCTTAAAATTATCAACAAGTATTAACTTGCAGCAACAATTGTAGACCTGGAGGAGGTGTACAATGTTCCTCCACCTGAGATATATATATATGTGTGTGTGTGTAACAGATATAATTACATTTGTGATGCTGGACCCACACATACATGTACATTGAATTTCCTCAGACCAGTAACTGTAATGGTAGTCGTATAATTACTATCTTCATCACAGTATCTTATAATTATAATCTTGATCACGGAAACCTGTTCAACCAGTATCTTATAATTATAATCTTGATCACGGAAACCTGTTCAACCAGTATCTTACAATTATAATCTTGATCACGGAAACCTGTTCAACCAGTATCTTATAATTATAATTTGATCACGGAAACCTGTTCAACCAGTATCTTATAATTATAATTTTGATCACGGACACATATTCAACCAGTATTATTTACACCTATGTATTGGTGAAACGCCTCCTTTCATTTTAAATTTTTCCTGGATGTAAAATAAATCTTCAGTAATCACATGAACATGTAAATATATCATCTGTCTTGTTACTGTATCTACAAATACGACTTTTGGCATTCAAAAATACTTTATCGTGTTAACATTCGATATTTTGTGTTGTTGTTATTATGAAACTTCGGGGAAAAAGCACAAAAACGATTTAGGGAATAACCGATTACCACACCTGGTTGAAAAAATACCTGGAGAATAACTGATTTCAGCCTATCACAGTTGGTTGAAATGCCTGGACAAAAGTTGTATTTGTTTGTTTTTAATTTGAAGCGAAATATTTATCCGTCAATTTTACTTAGAAGATGACAACCGAAAACCGTTTTACGAACACTAAGTTACTTGAACCAATGAAAGCAAGTGTATTTAGCACGTGTTGTTTTCTGTTGAGCACTGCATGTTTAAACATCATGCTGTAAAATAAACTTTCTTTATTTTTTCGCGAATTGTGATGCGGATAACATTCTTCGTAAGAAATCCCATCACAGCTAGCTAACCTTCTTTAGACAATAAGTCAGCTTATGATACTGAGATCGGGATAATAGTTTTGCTTTTATAAAGCTAATTATAAACAAATGTAGAAAAGAGGCTACGTTTATGATGTGTATTTTGAATTAAGAAGGATACAGAAATGTTAAATTGTGGTTCACTAATTTAATAAAATTGGTTCAGAGGCGAAATTGTGAGGGTTTGTTTGTTTTGAATTTCGCGCAAAGCTACACGAGGACTATCTCCGCTAGCCGACCATAATTTAGCAGTGAAAGACTAGAGGGAAGAGGTAGCTAGTCATCACCACCCACCGCCAACTCTTGGGCTTCTCTTTTACCAACAAATAGTGGAATTGACTGTCACATTATAACGCCCCCACGGCTAAAAGGGGCGAGCATGTTTGGTGGGACGGGGATCCAAACCCACGACTTTCAAATTGCGACTCAAGCGCCCTAACCATCTGGTCATGCCGTACAATTGTGAAGGTACCGTGAAATATCCTATGCATTGTACTTAAGCTCTCACGTATAAAGATTAGAATACATTGTTTCATCAGTTGGGTACTCTCGATGTTAACTACTTACTTAGAACAAAACTAAAATCTAACCTGGTAACGAGTATAGATAATTAAGTCTACTGTTCTTAAGCTCTCACGTATAAAGATTAGAATACATTGTTTCATCAGTTGGGTACTCTCGATGTTAACTACTTACTTAGAGCAAAACTAAAATCTAACCTGGTAACGAGTGCAGATAATTCAGTCTACTGTTCTTAAGCTCTCACGTATAAAGATTAGAATACATTGTTTCATCAGTTGGGTACTCTCGATGTTAACGACACTTTCGACCTTAATTCCAGTAATATCTCAAGAGTCTCGGTCAATTTAGATTAGCCTTAAATACACGTATTAAACTAACACGTATTAAACACTGGTTGTTAACATCAAGTCCTGTAATAGGGTTAATGTTCATTTACAATATAACGTCACTATAATCGTGTATAAGCAGAACTTAAACAGCCCTTTTTAGAAACGTGTTGTGACAAATGCAAATCCATGAAACAGCGTCGACAGTGCAACTATAGAGGAGTGTAGCATCTGAGATAAATTTCTACAACACATGTTATTGCTTAGGGCCTGTAATAAGAACACAAAATTTTTATTTAGTTTTACAAAAGACAAATTATACGTTTTGTTGAACCCGTTCAGGTAACAATGTTGCATCACGTACATAGTTATGATTTTATATTGCCATGTAACTATCGAAACTATGTAATCAACTCACTGTAAGTTAGACAACATCAATATAGTAACACAGATAAATATTAAAAGTGGATACATATACACACACACATAGAAATGATATTAGTAACACAGATAAATATTAAAAGTGGATATATATATATATATATACACACACACATACAAATGACATTAGTAACACAGATAAATATTAAAAGTGGATATATATATATATATATACACACACACATACAAATGACATTAGTAACACAGATAAATATTAAAAG
>NW_013665825.1:478191-489889 GCF_000517525.1 Limulus polyphemus | reverse complement strand
TGCCACCCTCCCAGTGACTCAATAGTAAGTCTTTAGTCTTATGGCGCTAAAATCTGCGTTTCGATATCCGTGGTGGGCACAGCCAATTGTGTAGCTTTACATTATAGTAGTGCATTGTATGTATTTTGAAAAAAAAAAATGTAACACTATTTCAAAAACACTTTGAGTTTAAATGTTGTAAAATAAATGATTTTTAATTTCCTCTATTAAAATTATTTACATTATCATGAACATTACTTTACAGAAAAACGAAACACTGAATGTCGTTACAGTTTTATCAGAGTCTATACATATGGCTTGTGATAATAAAGAAACGAAAATATTCCTGTGAGTGATCGTAATTATAATTACCTTCTTACAATGTATGAATTATCAAAGTTAGGCTCACTAACAATTTCGTAGATTCTAATAAAAAATAATTATAATTTAAGAGTTTTAATACAATTACCTCTAAATATTTGACAAATTTTATTGTTTAACACAGTTGTAATGTTATCTTCCAGATGGTGTCAAAATGAGGCTTAATGGCATGAGAACATATAGGTGAATGAGAGCCAACTATTGCAAACTCAACATTGTTGAATAAATAGAGTCGTTTAAACATTTGTTTAACAACAAGTAAAAGCTTGTAATAGTCTATTATTTCATTGGGGGGGGGGGGGTTGTGAACCAGACTAGTTTCGGAGAATTCCACTCCTCATCAGTGACTCTGGACACTACCACCAATGAAATATCAAACCAAATCAAGCCTTTGTAGCAGTGAGGTATCAAAAATCGTACTGGTGTATTAAAGCGTTTTACACTCGCAAAAAAAAAGAAAAAAAAAAGATTAAATACACCAGTTCGAAACTCAGCATTGTTTAGCTATCAAGTTTGTTTACAGAACATCACAGATTCACGAAGGTATTAAAAGAAATGATTATGAGTATTTATAAGTATGTGTTCCTTGTATTATTTAGCCAACTTATAATGGCATTTAGCTGTTCGTGATATTATAAAAAATAAGTCAGAAATACGAAACGTATTTGTTCATATTGATTAATAAATCTCACGCTATTATTGCTATAAAATGGTACGAAAATGTGCGTGAAAACAAAATAAAATGTTCTTTTCTTAGTGTTTCAACAGATGTGTTTTGATTGGCTAATGTTGGTAAAGCAACCGAGACATATCTATAATGGTTGCTCATATTTTGACGCAACCCCAAAACGAGGATATCGCCTCAAATCCCTTACACCGGTGGTGGCAGTCCACATATTTATCTCGAACCATTTCAATACTTATAAATACTTCTTTTACTACGCGCTTAGAATTATTTCAAGAAATAAGTTATTAAAACAGGTCGTTTTTATTCGTACAGATTCTTAAAGTTAAAATGAAGCTTTTCTTTGACGTTTGGTGTTTAGAACTTAGAACTCGAATGGGTCTTATGCGAAATAACATGAACAATTGCCAGGCAGTTTAGAGACCACTAGGTTTCAGGTATAGACGTACCTAATTTTGAACTACTGACCAGAAAGAAGGCAGTCAGTCAGCAGCACCCACAAATACAATGGCTTTGTCTGGCTTTGAATCAAATAGTGGGTTTGACTGTTACTTTTATAACAAGCTTACAGTGCGAAGAGTGTTTTAGTGGCATCCTAGGACTCATAGCTTTGTGTTCTTTAGTCATATCAAAAGGAACTTAGCTAATATTCATGATTGGTATGATACAATTCTTACGTCTTATGTACGGTGACAACTGACTGTAACTAAATTTAAAAGAGCCTTTGGCATAATGTTATTAACATGTTTAAGTTATATCGATTATTCTACGTTAAAACTCCCGTAAAAGAAGAGTTTTTTATGCATGTAGTACAACATTACGTTAATATTAGTTAACATGATCAAGTAAGCTTACTTACTTGTAAATAATTAATTTGCGATACATCTATAATTACTCCAATTTTAAATTACTGCAAGCGTAAGGTCACCAAAAAACTATTAAAATTAGAGAATGTCATCTTAGCTGTTGACCGCATGCTTGAATAACATTAAACTGTAAAACAGATAACAAGGACAGTTTCGAAATGAGATAAAACGTATGCAAGTAAAAATATATACATATTTCAAACAATAAGATTAAACGGTAGTATTCTTTACACATTGTAATGCTATCATTTTGGAATCTTACAATTAAGGTGCGATAAAAAAAAGCGTTTGACATTCTATTTCAATTCAACAATTTAATCTAGTTCACACCATATAACAACAATTTAATCTAGTTCACACCATACAACAACAATTTAATATAGTTCACACCATACAACAACAATGTAATCTAGTTCACACCATATAACAACAATTTAATCTAGTTCACACCATACAACAACAATTTAACATAGTTCACACCATACAACAACAACAATTTAATCTAGTTCACACTATACAACAACAAATTATTTAGTTCACTTTCATTTATAAAAAAAGTTACAAAATAAATATAATGATTAGCATTAATTATTTCAAATGTAGAATGGTGAAAAAAACCCAACTGGTCATTTGATCAACCACACTTGTGGTGATTAATTAAATCAAAATCTACTTGCAATTTGAATATTACATATACATGAAATATAAAATTGACTTTAATCAAGATATATTAACATATAATTTCTTATAAGTTGTAAACAATTAAACGCTTTTAAATTATTATACTAAAGTTAACTGACCTTTGACCTAAAGAAGTAAGACATAGAGATAGATAAAGGTCATTGAAAGCAGCTAGCCTAGTAAGATGGTTATGATCATCACTTATTCTGATGTCCCCTCGTGGCACAACACTAGAAACCTGGTTTCGATACTACTGGTGGGCAAAGCACAGATAGCCCATTGTGTAGCTTTGTGCTTAACTTCAAAATAAACTTATTCTGATAAAATAATTTTGGAAAATTAAAAGTATCATTTTATTGTTAAATTGATGCATATTTTTTTCTAATTCTAATTTACAAACTTCGCTGATTTTTCAAAATATTTGAAACCAAACAGTATGGTGTTTCGAGTAACTTCTTTTGTAACACCCTGTAACATTGTAACCCTCAATTTCTCTCTAGTGAAGTTTTGTTTCCCTGTGATAAATAAGTAGTTTTTAAGATATGATTATTTCAAATATGGTGTTTTCTTTAAACGTAATACTGGTAGGGTAGAGAGGGTCATCAGAGTGAAGGAGTCGCAAAATAAAAACATCTGGAAAATTCTGCATTTTGTACCATAAACCGTTTAAAGAATAAATAATGACCCTTTTTTATTTACGATTTTAGTGAATATAGTTATCAATAATGAAATGCAGCCACATGTTTAACAGAAGTATCTGTAAATCAGCTATTTTCGGATGTTCTGCTTTTCTATCAATACAGATCACAACGCTAGGAGTATGTAAAAGGTACTTTTTTTGCTGTCAGTAAACTACTAAAAAAAAACTCTGGAATGGACGGCTCTTGAACACCAATCACGTCCCATCTGGCTTTATCTCATTAAAACAACGATGTGTCTTTTAACGAGATCTAAAACAAAATCAAGGGGTTGAGCGTGGCTCAGTGGTTAGTGTGCTGGACGAAGGATCCGTAGTTCTGTAGGTCGGGCCCCATTACCGCCACAGAAGAAAATGCAAAAAAACATCGCGCTTCGTACTCTGTGGCCTTGTGCGCATTATATGATTGACGATAAAATCCCAACGTTTGGTCTTTAACTTGAGTAGCTTTGCGCGAAATTCAACAAACAAGAACAAAATTAAGTTTGAAAGTTTCCCTATAAAAATACCGTATTTAATCCCTTTCATAAAAATAGCGTATTTAGTCACTTCCATGAAAAGAGCGTATTTAGTCACTTCCATGAAAATAGCGTATTTAGTCACTTCCATGAAAATAGCGTATTTAGTCACTTCCATGAAAATAGCGTATTTAGTCACTTCTATAAAAATAGCGTATTTAGTCACTTCTATAAAAATAGCGTATTTAGTCACTTCCATGAAAATAGTGTATTTAGTCACTTCCATGAAAATAGCGTATTTAGTCACTTCCATGAAAATAGCGTATTTAGTCACTTCCATAAAAATAGCGTATTTAGTCACTTCCATGAAAATAGCGTATTTAGTCACTTCCATGAAAATAGCGTATTTAGTCACTTCCATGAAAAATAGCGTATTTAGTCACTTCCATAAAAATAGCGTATTTAGTCACTTCCATGAAAATAGCGTATTTAGTCACTTCCATGAAAAAGACGATATTTTTACCTTTACCTGTCGTCCTTGAATATTTCTTCATCTAATTAGAATATAACTGGGATTTTACAAGCCTGAAAAAAAGTGACCTCAAGTTATCGGAGCTAGAAGTCCTAAGAACTGGTCATTCAGTTGCAGTACAATATTGTTTTTACTAACTTTGTTTTGTGTAGAATTAGCAAATAAAATAAATAAAGAAAACATACATAGGATCAGTAAAGAAAGGGGCTAAGACTGAATGTAGTAGTTGTAATGAATAGAGTTGTTGTTTTTTTTTTCAGAGATAACAGCAAATAAAGTTTAATGGTATGTTCAAAAGCTGAGTTTCTTATCAGAAACAAAGATATTAGTGAGGGTGCGATATTGCCTTGTGACCTCTCATCATAAAGACGCCGTCAGACGTTGTATTATCTGGATCGTGTCGCTTAACAAAACATGCACCTCGGCTCTTTTCATATCAAGAATACAAAGAAAAACCGCGATTTGACTGTTGATTTAACGTATCAGCTGTTTTGATTTCTAATATTCTCCTTTTCGTTACATACTCACGTACTTGACTCTTGCTTTAGTGCACTTAAAATCGTCAAAATTCATACCTTTTTTTTTTTTGGTAGATGGAGAAACCAATATCACTGTGATGGACTTTTGATCATAGTACGAAACACCGAGTTTATAAGGCGTTTGCATTTTTTTTTCTCTCTCACATTTTTTTTTCTCGAGTTATCGGGAAATTTTCAATAACACTTCATTATATTCTATATCTTAAATGTTATTGTAATTTCTGACCATGTTTATTTTGTGTTATGTGTAACTGAATGTCAATATATAAGCTACCCGACCAAAGGAGTCTTGGAAAATAAAACTTTCCGACATTTTAATATTTTAAGATTTATTTCTTACACTTTAGAGTTAGGCGCCTCTGAAACTGAAACTATTTGTCATGCTCTCGAAACTGAAACTATTTGCCATGTTCTCTAAACCGAAAGTATTTGTCCTGTTCTCATTCAATAACGTAACTGTTCTCCTTTAAACGTTCCTTTGTCTCTAATATCTGTCTTCATTGAAGAATATTTATCACCAAATGATTATCAATGCAATTCTTCGGGTCTTTGAGAGGATTTCCTTACTATCTGTACCTTACTTTTTGCGGATATCAGAAATTAATCCTCTAATAAGTTTGTGCTACCATGATATCCTTTATTTTTTATTAATTAGTTTATCCATTAACACTCATCAGTGTTAATTCTCTCACATCTGGAATATCACCTGCAACTGACTCAACCATTCTTGAAGTCTGTGGCGTAAATACGTCTAGCATCCTGATAAACACCCACAAGCCACAAAAACTTAGATCTAGCATCCTGATAAACACCCACAAGCCACAAAAACTTAGATCTAGCATCCTGATAAACACCCACAAGCCACAAAAACTTAGATCTAGCATCCTGATAAACACCCACAATCCACAAAAACTTAGATCTAGCATCCTGATAAACACCCACAAGCCACAAAAACTTAGATCTAGCATCCTGATAAACACCAACAAGCCACAAAAACTTAGATCTAGCATCATAGGAAACACCCACAGTCCACAAAAAAATTGGGGTTAGCATCCTAATAAACACTCACAATCTAGAAAATTTAGATCGAGAATACTGACAAACACTCGCAATCCACAAAAACTTAGGTCTGGCATCCTAATAAACACCCACAATCCAATGTAATAACAACATGTTTCACTCATTTCTCCCAGAACTGAAATATCGCATGACAATCACGTGGAAATGGTCCATCTAGAAAATCGAAAATCTTCAAAAGTGATCTTAACTATCTCAGGGTACGTTCTTTACAAGATATGCCACTGCCCTGTACAGATCTTGTCGACAATATTGCTATAAGTCAGATGTTGACGTTACAACGAGAACAATAAGATACAATTTAGTACATAGTGGTCTCTTTGGATGTGTAGCTGTTAGAAAACCGCTGGTGAGAAGTAATCAAAACAAAAAGCTGAAATAGGAATTGGACCACAAACAGTGGGATGAACAAAGCTGAAGACGTTTACTCTTTATAGATAAATCAAAGTCCGAATTGTATGGTAATAATAAAGGTGAGTTTGTTCGACATTGGAAATAATAACGGTATCGCAGTCAACGTAGAATATCTAAAGTGAAGTGTATGGTAAAACATCTAAAGTGAAGTGTATGGTAAAACATCTAAAGTGAAGTATCTGGTAGAACATCTAAAGTGAAGTATGATGTATCTGGTAAAATATCTAAAGTGAAGTATGAATTATATGGTAAAATATCTAAAGTGAAGTATGAATTATGTGGTAAAACATCTAAAGTTACTTCACTTTAGATATTCTACCATATACTTCGTTCTACCATATACTTCAGACTTCATTTTAGATGTTCTAAAATATACTTCACTTTAGATGTTCTACCGTATACTTCATTCTCCACTTTAGATGATATACCATGTACTTCATACTTCACTTTAGATATTATACCATATACTCCATACTTCACTTTAGATATTCTACCGTATACTTCACTTTAGATATTCTACCAGTACACTTCACTTTTCTTTAGTAGTCAGGGTGTCCCCAATTTTCTGTACATCAAAGACATCTTTAGCCGAAATATACATCACTTTAGATGTTCTACCATATACTTTATACTTCACTTTAGATGTTATACCATGTACTTCATACTTCATTTTAGATGTTGTACCATGTACTTCATACTTCACTTTAGATGTTATACCATGTACTTCATACTTCACTTTAGATATTCTACCATATACTTCACTTTATATATTCTACCATATACTTTATACTTCACTTTAGATATTCTACCATATACTTCATACTTCACTTTAGATTTTCTACCATATACTTCATACTTCACTTTAGATGTTATACCATATACTTCATACTTCACTTTAGATTTTCTACCATATACTTCATACTTCACTTTAGATGTTATACCATATACTTTATACTTCACTTTAGATCAGATTCTAATTCACTATACTATCCCCTCAATGAACACATTTATAGTGCAGGGATTCAGTTTTCCGTAAGACAATGGTCCCACGCATACAAACAATGTGGTAAAACAATATTTGTACAGTAAATAGGCCGATGGAACATACTGTTCTATCAGCCTTGGCTTGACCTACATAACGTCCCGATTATTGACAATCTTGAGACTGTAAATTCTAATTGTGTGTATGCACTTGCTTTTGCGGAATGATAAACTGTCGTCTTTATTAGAATCTCTATATGTTCTCTCACACTGTTTATGTTATGAAGACTGTTTAAGTAAGCAGGTTAATTTCACCAAACTGGTAGGGAGCTTGGTATTGTCTGTTTGTAATTTTATTCGTTTAAGGACTCTAGAAAAGTGCAGAAATATGGTCATCAAGCTTTTAGTGTGTTCGTGTTTTTTGGATGTTTTTCATAAAGCAAAGCCACATCTGCTGTGTCCACCGAGGGGAATCGAACCCCCGATTTTGGCATTGTAAATCCGAAGACTTACCACTGTCCCACCGGAGGACTTTTCAGGTCTTTTGGCAGTCTGTGGTCAAAAGGTCAGATGTCAACATTCATACTCGTAAGGGAATATCAACATTCATACTCGTAAGGGAATATCAACATTCATACTCGTAAGGTAATATTAACATTCATACTCGTAAGGGAATATTAACATTCATACTCGTAAGGGAATATCAACATTCATACTCGTAAGGGAATATTAACATTCATACTCGTAAGTTTAATACCATTTGGAAGATTGTAAACAGTAGATAAATCTTTTTTATATAACATCCACCAATCGCTTTTTCTGTTATTGTTTAATGAAGGTTTGTCTAAACCAATTTTCCACTAAAAGCAGCCAGCAGGGGATTGGGCGGCTTATTGGAAAAACCTGTATAATAATTGAAAACAATTATACTGCCTTAAAGCATTTATTCTTTGTTTTATTTTTTCCATTTATGTTGTATTATTAAATCTTGTGCTACGTTACTTTTGTGAAATACTGTCATGAATGTGGAAGATGTAGTAATGAAAGAACGATCACGAAATTAAATTAAACGCTTGTAACGTTATAAGTTAGTCACCAGCTTATTTTGTTGATCTTCGAATTAGCCATGGGTGGAAAAAGCTACAGAAAAAAAATGCAACTGTATTTGGGCAAAGTACTAATACAATTTCTAGATTGATCACATTGTCGCAAACAGGCAGTGGTAATAAAATACCAGTTCCAACTTGTGCTTGGAATATGATATATATCATTGATGCTGGATTTCAATCTTACTGAAGTGGATAAAGTTTGACATTACAGCACAGAAGTCAAGTGCTGAAACTCTCTTAAACATAGTATCAACATTTATACTCGTAAGGGAATATTCCCTTACGAGTATGAATGTTAATATTCCCTTACGAGTATGAATGTTAATATTCCCTTACGAGTATGAATGTTAATATTCCTTATAATGCTTCGTTAATGTATTTGTAGTCATTATAAAACAAATAATTTTCTTTGAATATGTTTTGCTTAAGAAAAGGTAATCCACAAAGACTTCTCCCTAAGGGCTATGACATCGCAGGAGAAAAAAATTGAAGGTCTTCCTGGTGGCCTGGTGGTAAGTAAGTCACTATAATTGGAAATTATGTAACTTAAGGAGACTATTTCAACTGCCATGTTCTGAAAAGTTATGAACTGCATAGGATGTGAAAAAGAAAATAAAAGTTAAACTCGTTGTTAATAACACTTAGCATAAAACACCCACGATACGGTGCGTGCGTGGTTCATATGATTCCTTATTATTCACAGAGGCCATAATTTATCGATCACGCTCCTAATTTATCCTCAATAACTTTTGTAGCTACCCCAAAGTGGGCCCGTACCAGAAAACAAATTCCGTTAGAACCCCCCTTCCCATCCCAACCCCCGTAAAACCTGAGCACGTGTGTCGTTTTTGGTCCTGCTAATTTGTGGGTGGGGTATTAACACAAGTTTCAAACATAACACCCCCGAGATTCTGAGGTGGCAGGAACATAAACTCCCATGCCATATTCGGGTTCAACAAACCTGAAACCCTTTCTCCTAGGCCCCAGTCATGCCTGGGTGGCTTTCCAGGTTTTATCCTCTCTCCCAGAACCTCCTCAAGTTCTCCTGACAAGTTGGGTCCTACAAGCTCCAAAATCAAAAACTGTGGGAGAAGTTCGTGTACAAACAAATTCATACCTCACAACAAACTTTCTATGCTAAATAAACAGGCCGTACATATAGAAAACTAACGGGGAGTTTAAAATAGGATTCTGAGCAAGCAATCGGGGAGTTTGAACAAACCAACAGTAATATCTGTCCAATTTACAGGGAAAAACACTGTAGTCAAATAATCATATAAACTAAGACATGTTTAGTGGGTTTTGTTTTTTAAACCTGTTTATTTTTTCTTGTTATTGTATAGAACAAAACTATGTAATCTTTAACTTAACTTCACTTATTCAGTATATTTATCAATGCTTTTATTAGTAATGTAGACAGAAGTTAATCATTACTTGCCCCCCAATGGCACAGCGACATGTCTGCGGACTTATACAGCTAGAAACCGGGCTTCGATACCCGTCGTGGACAGAGCACAGATAGCCCTTTGTGTAGCTTTGTGCTTAATAACAAACAACAACAGCTATTACTCTGACCAAACATTATCAAAATCTTCCCTTAAGGCAATGTAAAACTTTAGGCATAGTAAAGTAAATATATAATTTACGAGTTTGATAATGTAATTTGTACAGTAACGTATTACAACCAAAAGGTCTACACTGAAAAATGTTAGGAAACAATTTATAAGAACGTATGTAGCTATATGATACTGAATGGTTTAATATGTGTTCGATTGATTTGTGTGTTGTTTTCAAATTCGTGTGTGGTTTTCTTCTCGAGAGAAAAAGATATACAAAGCTTTAAGTGTATAAAAGAATCCATAAAACACCAAACAATCAACCAACCTCAGCGAACAGTTGTTAATGGTTGCTCAAGGCTAGAAAATAACAGAGTACACGTAGATATCCAAATTGTTTGTTCTCCATCATCATAAATGTTTAGCAAACCACTGAAAGTGTCTTTCCTGAAAACTGCGTATCTTTAGCAGTGTTACGCTCTACAGTTTCAGGTTATGATAAAAAAAAAGAGTGTATATGTCTTACTGCGCATGCTTAACTGTGTGTAGTTTCCACTGTTCGAAGGTCAAGAAGAGTCCGGAGACAGTCGCGGGCCGTCTATGTCAGAGAATAAACATATGAACAAACATCTTGTATCTTGTGTATTCAATTCATTATAAGAAACCAAAACGACATTATAACTAGTGACCAGAGAAACGGAAAAGAAGAAAGTAAGAAACTAGTAAAGAAATGAAATCATTACGTCATAATCAGTTTCGAGAAGTTTAACATCAAAGTGTTCACTTCATCATTCCCATCATTTTCACCCACTTCAAGTAGACTCGGATTCCATATCATTGGGATTACACTGGACAAATAGGATAAGTTGCTTTAGAAGGTGACTCATAGTCTTTGACAATCGGAGAAAAAATGATGAAAATATGTCACGCTTTCATATTATACACAACCAGCGATCTTTGAAACATGAACAGGTATAAAGGTGGAGACATTTATGCTACGGCCAGAGCATAATAGTCTCTTAGCTACTATATATAAAATACAAAAAAAAGTCACCGAAGTCATGCCAGAAGTCGCTAAAAGCCAACGTGGATCATTTTGAGCTTCAAAACCTTATTCGCCCAGTAAGAGCCCCTTATGATACAGCAGAAATTATTTTTGATGAATATTTAGTTATTTTTCGCTGGAATGGGTAAATCCAAAGGCTTCAATATTAAGTTTCATATAAAGAAATCCATAAAATCAGGATTACAACCACACAGGCAAATTCTATTAAACATCAACTCTAGAAAATAGGTAGAAGCACAGCTAGCATCACAAACTGAGGAATTAGTGAACAGACAGATAAACCGACATATAATTATGGGCAAGAAAATAGTAGGTTTAATCATGAGGCTGCTGGATCAAGCCATTGAAAGAGAACGACCTATCACCCCAACGACTAGTGACATTACAAGTATTCTCTAAATTAGAACTGAAAGCATGATATCACTAGCTAGAACTCTCATCAGAGAGTCAGTGCATTAGTATCTTCTTTACTCACACAGAAAAATACACTAGATCAGACCTTGGGATATCATTAACCACAGTTTTTCTAGACACCAAGGCCCGGCATGGCCATGTGGTCGACTCGCAATCTGCGAGTCGCGGGTTCGAATCCCCGTCCCACCAAACATGCGCGCCCTTTTAGCCGTGGGGGCGTTATAATGTGACGGTCAATTCCACTATTCGTTGGTAAAAGAGTA
>NW_013665825.1:472173-477220 GCF_000517525.1 Limulus polyphemus | reverse complement strand
GTCTTGCACTGCTAAATTAGGGACGGCTAGCGCAGATAGCCCTCGTGTAACTTTGCGCCTAATTCAAAAACAAACAAATAAACTAGACACCAAACACCAAATCAGTGCTAGATTTATAATTTCTCTATTCCAGAAATTTCAATGTCATTGAGGATTTTTTAGACAAAAATTACTTGTATTTGTATAATATTTGAGTCTCAGAGTTACCTGCTGTTTTCAAAGTTATCAGAATGTTTTATGCTACCATTATATAATTTTCGACAACAGGTGGAGTCATTTGAGATGTACTTCATTCGCTCACTGCTAGGCTCCCCCCCCCCTCAATAAGTCGACGCCCTATTATCCAGTCAAAAGATAAATCAACGTCAAGTTTGTGTGAGTGTTTGAGTCATCCTCGGACTGCTGTTGATAAGACATCTTGCTTAGACATCTGAAAGAGGAAGGAAAGATTAATGTGTACCATGTCTTAAAATTTCAGATTATTATTCAATTTCTAAAGCTTACATTACAATATCCAGTTTAAATACTTATTAAAATTATCAAGTTGAACCACTATCTATAATGATTAATGAGCTTAGTTATATCATTTGAAGAAATGCCAGAGTGCAAACAACGAACGAGTCTGAAATAAGTTTAGTAGTAATAACTTAACATAATTTCTAACTCTTCATTTGCTTCTTACATAAGGATCAGCCTCAAAGGACCAATAGCAATAACACCATTGGCGTAAAGACATCTGACCAAAGTACGTTACGTCCATGGCCTTTGTGAGGCTACAAAAAGGGTGAACATCCTAGAAACAGTAGTTTAGGGCCGAAGATCTAAAAATATACCAACCTTTAACATCATGACCAACACTCCTGACCCAACTTATCTCCTGGGGTACAAACGAAGTCTCCCAACTTAACCCAGAGTTGGGAAACTGACAGATTAATCCATACAAAACAAAAGAACTCCTTCCAGAAAAAATATGTTCCTAATATAGAAACGCTCGTGGAACTCTGTAGCTCGAACTGACTTTTTTACTAAGTGTCTAACTTCTCACCACACCATTATGAGCCTCTAAATATGTCAACACTCCCCAGAGAACCGTGGACAGAGCTCAGTGTCGAATTTTATGGCCCACTAGCAACAGAGGAATACTCACGGTATCTTGTCATCAAAACTGTAACATCCATGTCAGCAAAAGCTGCTGTGCCAAACCTAAGTCATATACTAGCTCTCTTCAGTACACCTCGAGTTTTAACACCGATAATGGATCACCATTCAACAGCCGAGACTTCAAAATCTTTGTCGAACTTCGAGGTTTCCAGTAGAGAAGAATTGAAATATAATAGCCCAGAACTAATGCTGAAGCAGAAAGATTCATAAGAAATCTTAAGGAAAACTAAGCAGTGGCAATCTACAGCAATGTCCTAAAAATGAAGAATTACAGCAAGGGGGGCCCAGATAAAATGTTCGTATTGAGAGATCTAACAGCTAACGCAAACGAAGAAATGCTGACAAACGACTCCACACATGTCAACCTATAGTAATGATCGGTGATCTCGTACTAGTGCCACAGAAAAAGACTAACGAAGTTTTTACCATCTTCGATCCAAAGCCTTACACAGTCACATACGTAAAAGGAATACTTACCACTATGAAGAAACAAAAACACAAAATAACTACACTCATCATCCTTCAAAAGTCTTCGAGAATCCATAGAAAACAAACTAATCACCATCACTAACCCACAAAAAGTTTGATTAAAGAATCTGTAACATCAATCGCCTCAAGAAAAGACGACGACGAAGACTTCGGAACAGCCAGATCTTTTTACCACCAGCGTTGCCAGATTCCAAAAAAGTGCGCGACACCAGACAGTCATCGAAAGTTCACCAGATTTCACCAGACATAAAAAATTACTGCAAACATTGTCTAAAAAAGTTCAATGTTATTATCACCGATATTTTGCTTTTCTCCTTCATTATCTGAATCCTCTTCTTCCAACAAAGTTCTCGAATTCTCTTCGAACTTGCTTTGGTTGTTGATGGTGAAAGATCCTCTAGCCTACAAGAAAGATGTTAATTATTTTGAAAAATAGAGTAATTAAACTATTTCCCCAGATTTCACCAGATTTTTTTTTCTGGTGTCACTTGTTTATTTGTTCGAAGTTAAGCACAAAGTAACACAATGGGCCAGCACAGGTATCGAAACCCGGATTCTAGCGTTGTAAGTCCGCAGACATACCGCTGTGCCACTGGGGGTTCTGGTGTCGCAGTTCATCCCTTTTGATACTAGGAGCTATGAAATTTCTCCAGATTTCCCAAATCTGGTGGCAAATCTCACCATCCGGCAACGCTGCTTACCACCCAGTGCAAAAACAAACATTCAACATACCAAACCCTCCAGCTGAAATGACACTTTTCGAAACGAGTTTGTGTTTGTAAATATCCCGGTTATTTTGTACTAAAATATTGTGTGCGCAACTTAAGTCAAAAGGCAGAACCAGGATCTCAGTAATAATAACTATAAAAATATAAGAAAGGAAGAGAACAATGATCCCAAAATATTTCCATCTTGTTTCATACGCGTTAACTTCTATATAGTATTTTCA
The DNA here is from genome assembly GCF_000517525.1 of Limulus polyphemus. Taxonomy (NCBI): domain Eukaryota; kingdom Metazoa; phylum Arthropoda; class Merostomata; order Xiphosura; family Limulidae; genus Limulus; species Limulus polyphemus. Next base: position 474,621 of record NW_013665825.1, on the reverse strand, counting down.
ATGTTTATTCGTATCATTCTTTTTACTTGACCATCATTTGTAATTTGTCTAATTTGTCAAATGATTTTGGATTTTATCAAAAAAAAAGAAAAAAGAAGGTAATATAGTTTTTACATATAAAAGTTTGTACATGTTGTACTGCGCATGCTTGACTCTATATAGCTTCTTCTGTTCGGAGGTACAAAACATCCAAAGATAGTCGCGGACCATCTACGTCAGATAATAAGTATATGAACGAACACTCTGCATTTCGTATATTCAAGTCACGTTAGAATCCACGACATCACATTATCTGTATGTTTTGTTTGTCTGTCTGTCTGCCATCCTTAATTAGAGTTCCTTTCATGTGAAAATAATTGAATTTCGTAAGAGAATGTTCGAGACATTTTGTAATATAAACGTACTACGTAAGTTTTTCTATTAATAAATCTATACTAAAACACAACAACCTAATTTTAGCAAAAATAAAACAACCGCTTTCAAATTGAGTTATAATCATTATTGCAGTAATGCAAAGAACTGGCATGGCATGGTGATTAGGGCGCTCGACTCGCAACCTCCGTCCCACCAAACATACTCGCTCTTTCAGCCGTAGGGGCGTTATAATGTGACGGTTAATCCCACTATTCGTTGGTAAAAGAGTAGCCCAAGAGTTGGCGGTGGGTGGTGATGACAAGCTGTCTTCCCTCTAGTCTTAAACTGCTAAATTAGGGACGGTTAGTGCAGATAGACCTCGTGTAGCTTTGCGCGAAAGCCATAACAAACAAACAAACAATGAACACGATAGCCAAATAGGCCACACCTAGCCCAATTGTGATTTAAGAAGATGTCATTAAAATTGGAAATTACCAACATAATATATGCGTATGGTGATTTTATTAAGTATTATCATACAACAGGAAATTTTCTGTATCTAACACATACAAAATGAATTTTCATGCGATATCTTAATGGTTGAATTTGCTGCTTTTTTATTGGTTTGTTTTTGAATTTCGCGCAAAGCTACACAAGGGCTATCTGCGCTAGCCGTCCCTAAATTTGCAGTGTAAGACTAGAGGGAAGGCAGCTAGTCATCACCACCCACCGCCATCTCTTGGGCTACTCTTTTACCAACTAATAGTGGGATTGACCATCACATTATAACGCCCCCACGGCTGAAAGGGCGAGCATGTTTGGTGTGATGGGGATTCGAACCCGCGACCCTCAGATTGCGAGTCGAATGCCTTAACTACCTGGCCATGCCGGGCCGCTTTTTTATTGGCTGATTCTCTTTCTAATATCAAATAATACAAAGTCGTAGTGTTTCGTCCAACATCCTTTCATTTACTTTTAACATAACATAACATATAACCTAATATTTTGGGACAACATGGGACCTATTGAGCCATCTCGGCTGTTCCATCCTCAAAACTAAATTTAAATGATTAAAAAATAATAATAATAAAATTTTAAACCCAACCCTTTTCATTCATATACTTATCAAGCTTTTTCTTAAACTAACTTAAATTTACTGCCTCTACAACATCTGAAAGTAACCCATTCCAAAGGCCTATTACCCTGTTAGAAAATAAAACTCTTAGCTGAAGATGACTCATACCTTGCCCAAATTTATATTTTTGTCCCCTAGTCCTACTATTTTCATTGTTAAATATAAAAAATATCAAACATCAACACTACCAATTCCTTTTACAATCTTTACAATTTTACAACTGAATTGTTTTTCTGTATATGCTTGTAATAGCTCGTGCTATAATTAGAAAATTCTCTTTCAATTTCTATTACATTCAACACTTTTCATATTGTGTAATCAGGTGATTCTCAAAGGACTGAAAGTGAACTGATTAAATTTCTAAAGGTTATTCTGTTCATGTATCATTTCGTTGCATAAAAAACACCACGTCTTTCCAGTTATATTAACAACATGTCTCTCATGTCAACATAACACCATGTTCCTCCTGTCATTATAACAACACCATGTTTTCCCTGGTAATATAACGTCATCTTTCTCCTGTTAATATTCATAAAGTCAGAAAAATCTGTAAGTTCGAGAAGTCTTAATATAAAACGATAAAAACTGTATAACTCCTGTTAATATAACACCATGTCCCACCTGTTAATATAACACCATGTCCCTCCTGTTAATATACCATGTCTCTCCAGTTAATATAACATCATGTCACTCCTGTTAATATACCATGTCCCTCCTGTTAATATAACACCATGTCTCTCCAGTTAATATAACACCATGCCTCTATTGATAATGGAATAAAATATCAATAACTCTGAGAAAACAAACTCTTCCAGTTTTCGTCGTTGATATTAAAAGGTAGTAAACATTCCGGTAATAAACCGCTCCACCCTGTTTCAAGTATCTTAAATGCCTTCGATAATGCCCGGCATGGCCATGTGGTTAAAGCACTCGACTCGCAATCTGAGGGTCGCGGGTTC
>NW_013665825.1:452358-471162 GCF_000517525.1 Limulus polyphemus | reverse complement strand
AAAGTTTTTTTTTTTCATCAATACCATGAAAATCCGTTTTGTACTAATATATTAATATCAGATATTAAGAACGGTACATTGCTACAAATGCTGCAATGCCTAAGAAGCTGCGAATCTATAATCCCCTGTATGGCATTTGTTGGAACATTACTGTTTGGAGAGGGGAGTTCAAATATTTGAAATGGGAAATCATTTCTTTTATCATAAATCTAGGAGCTATAATTATCTTAATATATAAATTTAAATAATGTACTTCAGTATTCGATATAGAAGTATTATCGATCTGTAGAAGTGTATGATAAATGTTACCAATATAATTAATTATTAATATTACAATAATTATTAATCACCTTAATATCTAAATCTATATAATAAATAGTAATATTACTATAATTATCTTAATATATAAATTTAAATAATGTACTTCAGTATTTGATATAAAAGTGTTCTCGATCTGTAGAAGTGTATGATAAATGTTACCAATATAATTAATTATTAATATTACAATAATTATTAATTACCTTAATATCTAAATCTATATAATAAATAGTAATATTACTATAATTATCTTAATATATAAATTCAAATAATGTACTTCAGTATTTGATATAAAAGTGTTCTCGATCTGTAGAAGTGTATGATAAATGTTACCAATATAATTAATTATTAATATTACAATAATTATTAATTACCTTAATATCTAAATCTATATAATGTACTTCAGTATTTGATATAGAAGTGTTCTCGATCTGTAGAACTATAGAATAAATGTTACCAATATAATTACTTATTACTGGATTATTAATGCTGATTAAAACGTCAATATATTTATTTGTTAAGGAAGATAAATCCGGATTTGAAAAAAAAAACTATTTATAAATATATTTTAGTAATATTAGAAATATAAATTAATTGCACAACTTGAATAATTAGAATCCATCAGATGTTTCTTTTGTGGCTGCATTTTTGTTGTTGTTGTTGTTCTCTCTATACATTCAATTACAAATATATATATATGTGTGTGTGTACATATAATATTCGAACACATGTATGCACAATGTAAAGAAGTTTAAGAAGTCGATGTCCTTCACCCCTCCCCTTCTCACACATACACAGAAAACTGTTAGAAAAATGGGGTACATCAAAAAACAGTTAATACAACTTTTACTGTATGAATCCTGTACAGTATATATTTTCGACATGACATAAAGAAACATGAATTGAATGTTAAACAAAAACCATGAGTACTAGTGTTCTTGCTTATCATTACAGCTCATTGTAATGCAACCCAAGTCAGCATTCAGGTATTTGAAGCCATTGCAGTGATAAACATACACTATCTCAATTAGTTGAACGTTCGTTTCGGTACAGTTGAACAAAGAAATTGAAATTCAGTCCACGTTCGAGCGGTCTTTTGGCAGTATACGACCGACAGTTGACGTAATGTAACCCGCTAATGACCGTGGACGTTTTCAAATAGGAAAACCTTTATATATAAAATCTATTTAAATCATTATAACTACAGCAACAAAGGTAGACGCTCGTACATTTGACACAAAAGTAATGATAATACTGAATAAGGGTGAGTAGTTCTTTAAAAGATTATTAAAACAGGGGATGCGGTCCCCCATTGTGACCATATAGGCAGACAGACCATTATATATTCTTAGTTATTGAAGTGAGAGCTTCTCATAGGTTGTTGTTAAACACAAAGCTACACAATGTGCTATCTGTGTTCTGTCAAGTGCAGGTATCAAAACCCAATTATTAGCGTTATAACATTCCTGACTTACTGTCGGGGAAGGCAGTTCTCAAACTTATTAATAGTACGAATAAAATGTTATAAACGTTACATGTGAAATATCGATTTATGACTTTAGATTTTAATATTACGCGTTGTGACTTAACCCATCACAGCAATTATGACATTTTGACTTATTGCAGTTTCGTGTATTGTTTAAACTTCTTAACTAGTTTTGTAAAACAAATGTCCAGAAGGTATTTCTGTTTGTATCTTATGTCTTATGACAAAGCTGTTAAGGCTATTTACAGCCGTCCTTAATTTTGAGCAACTGACCAGAGGGAAGACAGTTCAGCAGCACTCTGCCATCCACGATAGGGGATTTACTATCACTCTTATAACACATTCACAGTTTAAAGTGTGGGAATACTTCTTGTCATCGCACGGACTCGAACTCGACTTGTCAGCTCTGAAATACAGAGCTCTACCACACCCGCACCCTTGTGCAATGGAAGTCCTATTTAAATAACAATACAATGTCGTCACTTCCATTATCTGTTGATATTTTTTTTTCCCCAATAGCAGCCACAGATGAGCACTTCTAAAACATTACACGCTGTAATGATGGGAAATATAATATTTTACCCTTTGGAATCTCAAAGGAACTTAATTAATGTGTTGTAGTTCGCGTTTTTGTTTTTTACTTTCATTAACTGCCGTTTAAAACTTCTTTCCAAATGCTTATTTCCAACTTGTATGGGGGGCCCGACATGGCCAGGTGGTTAGGGCGCTCAACTCGCAATCTGAGGGTCGCGGGTTCGAATCCCCGTCCCACCAAACATGCTCGCTCTTTCAGCCGTGGGGGCGTTATAATGTGACGGTCAATTCAACTATTCGTTGGTAAAAGAGTATCCCAAGAGTTGGCGGTGGGTGGTGATGACTAGCAGCTTTTCCTCTAGTCTTACACTGCTAAATTAGGGACGGCTAGCGCAGATAGCCCTCGTCTAGCTTTGCGCGAAATTCAAAACAAACAAATAAACCAACTTGTATGATTTGTTGCTGCAACTCTGTTGATTACCAGCCCATTTCCTTTTTATCCATAGATTTTCATTAGACATTTTTTCTTCTGAATTATTACAGTAACAGTTTTCCACATTACTTTAACAGTTTTTTTTCCTATCCACATAAATTGTTGCGTGAATTTTTTAATTGTTTTCGAATCATATATCCGTACAGGTTTAATTTTGCAACAGATTCTACTCACTTACATGGATCAGTCTCTCGGTGGGACAGCAGATTTGCAAGGCTAAAATAAGGAGTTCGATTCTCCATTAGTTATTGTTCAAAATCCTTTCATGCTATTTCTATCAATTTTCTAAGTGTATTTCTTATTTTAATTATTAGTGTGCATTTTTCGGGCTAATAGTTTTTCATGAAGCCTTTTTTTCATTTCTAACGGGTTATTGTTGGAATGATTTGTTAGATCTATTTCTTTCTTTTCCTTCTGATTCCATATAAAATCTTACTATCAGTTGTTCTAGTCATATCAATCACGGCCACGTTTTTGTTTTTTCATTCTAAATTAAAAACTTGTTTTATAAACTTTTCCTTGCACTCCATTGGTTGTAAAATTTGTTTGTAAACTTTTCCTTGTTCTCCATTGGTTGAAATTTTGTTTGTAAACTTTTCCTTGTCCTCCATTGGTTGAAAATTTTCTATGTAAACTTTTCCTACTAGTCACGCTGACTTGAGGTTTGTGAAAGAAGAAAAAATATATATATATATATATCATTTCTTTTAACCCCATTGGAAGTTGCTTTTACAGTCGCTGTTGTGTGTCTTCATTGGCCGTTTGCGACATTTGTCATCTGTCACTCAAATCCTATTGGTTGGTTCAACGACCACTTTTACCCTAAGATTAGCAGAGTCGTTTTTCTACATCGATATTACTTTTTTTATCTCGTGGCTTGAAAAAGTGTGGTATGACTTATATTGTTTTAGAGTATTACTTTTTTCATAATTAGCTGAAAAAAAATATTAAAAAAGCGTATATTATATTTACGAAGACTAAAAGCAAAGCGTGATTAATAAAACATTAGGCATTTTATGCAAATTCTATTTAACGTAATTAATTATCCGATTTGATGGAAAAGATCTACGTGTTCCTGAAACAAATTAGGAAATATCTTACGACACTCTTACGTTTCATCCTAAGCAGTAACACTAAACGTTTATTGTGTTAATTTTTTACCCCACAGTTAAAAGATGGCCAAATTATTACTACTGCCTCTACATTACTGGCATCCAAGTAACAAATATGTTTGTTTAAAAAAAACTATATAACTTCAGAATGTCTAAACCACTTACCAATCATTTTATCTATGATTTATAGCATAATTTTCATATTTTTCTTGGCTAGAAAACAAACTGTTTATCTAAGAAACAGTGTGTTTATAATAAGGAATGGCTCAACATTAAGAATATGTTGAAGCATCGTGAATGTTTTTTTCAGTCAGTAAATGCATAATGCAAGCAGCAAGACCCATGGTCAAACAAATATCTTTAAATTCCTTTATTCCATTTTCAGCTACGTTTGTGTGTTGTCCGTACGGAAGTTTTGTAAATTAATGATTTATGAAAGGCTATCTTAGGACATGAAAAGTTGCTTCCCTTATATGTAATTGTACAAAAAAAACTCAAAAACTCCTATAAAAACTGTAAAACACAAAATGTAAAACCGCAAGTTTATATGAATTTCCCCGTGGACCTAACAAACCTTCATGCCAAATTTGGTAAATTTCCATCAACAGGGGGCGAAGTAGTGGTATAACGCCCATAAAAACAGCAAAATGCAAGACTGAAAATTTGTATGTATCCCCGCGTGGATCTAGTCAATCTCCATACCAGTTTTGGTGAAGATCCATCCACACCCTGTGAAATAGTTATATGGTCATACAACAGACAGTATTATTATATAGATGAAGTATATTCCTTCCGTATAGACGTGTTGTAGAGTCCTGTTACTTTTGGGCTACCCTATTGATATTTGCACATAATTAGCTAAAACAGTAAATTTCTTCTGTAACAAGTGTTGCATTCCTATCTCCTTTTGAAATTGGACGTGTAATTGGTAGACGCCAAGGTAATTGTAGAGTCAGATATCATCAACACATTCGATAAGCTCTCCAAAAGAAAAAACAGTTGAGCTCTGTACGTACAAACTAGTTTTTTTTTAAAAAAACGAACTTTACTATATATATAATGTAGAATAAGGTTGATACTTATACAGTCATATACCACTAAAAAATTCACTAAATTTGAAAGTTCCATTTAATTAAATAAAATTCCGCATCAGACTTTTCCTAGACGTTTCAACAACTTGTTTAACTAACAGTTCTTTCTAAAGAAATTTTATTTCATTTCAAAACAAGTTTCAACTCCGTGAAATGATAACCCATAAAGTATAACCTGTCGACTATTCCGGTATTAGGAAACGATAAAGTAACGTGAAGGCTTATAACGCTAAAAGCAGGGTTTCAATACCCGTGATGGGAATAGCGCAGATAACTCATTGCGTAGCCTTGTGCTTGCTTACAAACAAACAAACAATCAAGCAATAACAGTTTGAGAATCTATAGCAGTTTTACACGGGTTTGTTCAAGCCATTTATACAAAGAAAACTACATCAACAAACAACACAGATAAATAAAAAAATACAATAAAAAAAGTAATTGTATGCGATTTCCCTCTCTTTTTTTTCAGAGCAAAACCTTTACTCGAATACAAATATCATATAAGAGAACCTCACAATTCCAGGCATTTTACAAACTGATCGAGAATCACAATGACCCACCTGGAAAAAAGAATGGTTTATGTTCGAACTCAACAAATGTGTTGTTGTTTTTTTTTTGTACTGAAAGCCATGGCTCTTCTTTTTACCAATGTATTACCTTGATTCCACAAAGAACATCGCTTTGGTGCTTGAAAGTTTTCACGAATGTTTTTTTTTTCAATTGTCAACACAAAGTGATTTCTTTTTCAAAACGTATTTAAGTTCGAGGGGGGTGGGGGAGGAGGGGTTAGGGTAAAAAGCGTACGATTGTCGTTTCTTGAAAACTATTGGTTAGTACACTATACCACTACAGTACCTTTGCAGTGGATCAAGATGTACCGCAGGAGGGCGCAGGTTCGGCGTGACTATACGATGGCTTCGGATTTCAATTGATGAAGACATCCTCCAACACTGACCCAACACAAGTCGACAGGCGGCTCCGGCTTTGGGCCACAGACAAGAGCTCGGTCCTTGGAGCATCCAGGCTGCTTGCTCTCTAGGGGTTCCCCAAACATGTCGCGCAACGTGCCCGGGTTGCTGGACAGCTCGCCTGTGGCGCTGGGTCCCAGTGCTCAGCGAGCGTGTCGTAATGTGACTTGACACTAGCTAGGTAATTTGAAAATTCAAGCCCTGCTCTCTTGCCGTAAAAGGTCTTACTTTCTGTTAGTGCACGAAACCAAGAAATATCGGATTAAGCTTAGCTCCCTGAGGCACACTTGAGTCCCATCAAACTGGGCAACTCGGACAAAAGGCTTAGCGTCTTACCCTTCCCCGAATCTCATTGTATCGTTGCATCAGTGAAGTAGGCCTCACTTCTTAAATAAACTGATGCCAAATCCGCTATTCACTATCACCGTCTGATCCCGTAACCTAAGAGTCTGGAAACAGGCCACAGTTCATTGTAAGAAACGGATTGTCTCTTCAGTTCTTTTTGTATTCAGCCTTCTGTTCGCGGTTAAAATAAAAAAAAATAAAAAAATTCTGCTTAGATCAGTGGTGAAACTGTTTTTGTTTTTTACCTTACTATGTAGTACTTAGTTATTACAAAACATGCAACCAGCATTTTTCGTACTTCAACCACGTGCAACCTTTTTTCTAAAACATAAATACACACTAGTTAGCACTTTTTATGTGCATTTGGATGAGTATTTTGACCGTTAAAACTATATACGGTGGTTTTCAGAAACAACTCAACCACTGTGTACAGAAAATAAGTTACTTGTTTACAAAGAACTAAGTCGAATGGTGAAAAATCTACAATTTAAAATATTAGCCTACTTTTTTTTTATTAAAGCAGTGCGGGCAAAGTGACATCAACTAATATTTATAGAATCAGAGGGGGAAATGTCACAGTTCTAAGAAACACGATTCTAGGGGTTTTTCATGTAATATTTCTCATTACACTCATTAAAGATCCACATAAGGCAGCTAGCTAATCGTGAATAAATAGCTTTACTGAACGCACGTGTATCCGTTACTAAACTTGACACGAGACATACGTAAGGCAAGTAATCGTAAATAAACACCTTTAACCAACACACACGTATCCATTACTAAACTTGGCTAAAGACCCACATAAGACAGTTAATTGTGAGTAAACAGTTTTAATAAAAGCACACGTGTCAATTGCTATACAAACAAATTAGGCTTAAAACCGTGATCTTTAAAGATACAATATTTTTTTAGGGGTATCGCTTGAAAAACAAATTAAACGTTAGGTCAGTTAACTGTATCTTTATTTTTATACGTATCTGCTATTCACAGGTAGGTATTTCTATATTTATTGCAGCAACCTTGTTGATTTTGGGCAGGATTGTGGAAGAAACCCCCATCTATTGTTCATTAAATGTGTAATTTGTTTAAAGGTGCAAACATACATGTTTAACATTCTATACAAGTACTTGTTTCCATGCCTATTCTCGTTGCGTGTTACAGGTTTGCTTTTCAAACCAGAAGTCGCTTTGTGCATTCTAAAATAAACAGGCACTTCTAGCCTACCCGTGTTTTAAAACGGATGTGATACAAACTGTTCGTTTCAGCTCCTTAAGATCACTTGATAAAAAGTTAAAATATGTATTGTTTGAATTATTTCACTCAAACATTTGGCATGTATAAAAAAGAATCAAGTCAGAGTAAATGGGTCAGCCGTATAAATAGTCAGATTATACAAAAGGCCAAATCCTGTAAAGATGTAATGTCAAAGTAGGTTAGTTAAACATGAACAAATTGAGGAAAAACTTGGCCCCCTCCTTTATATTCATGTTCATGTTTATTTCATTTGCAATACAAAAGGGAGCTGAGTTTGCTTTCTGATTTTCAGAGAATATGCGTAATGAGTACTGTTAGCATGAAGTTAATTGCGTGTTTCAGCATATTTCATATACAAGTATAAAATATATGCAATACGTTTTTTTACAGTAATATCCTTTTTTTTTCTAAGTGGTTTTGTGTCATTACAAAAACTCTTCATTTGTATTGTTATTTGAACACCTTTTAAATATTTCGAAAATAAATGTTGTTGTTTTTTGTTTTGAATTTCGCGCAAAGCTACACCAGGACTATCTGTGCTAGCCGTCCCTAATTTACCAGTGAAAAACTAGCGGAAAGGCAGCTAGTCATCACCACCCTCCGCCAACTTTTAGGCTTCTCTTTTGTCAACGAATAGTGGGATTGGCCGTAACATTATAACGCCCCCACCGCTGAAAGAGCGAGCATGTTTGGTGGGACGGGGATTCGAATCCGCCACCCTCACATTGCGAGTCGAGCGCCCTAACCATCTGGCCGTGCCAGACCTGAAAATACATGATTCGTATGTTATTTCGAAACATCATTCTAACAACAAAATCCCTTCGTTACAGACAAGCTCTGTAATATTCAATAATACGAATACAATGTTTGCTATCCAATTCTGACTGGATTTGATAATGCGAATACAATGTTTGCTATCCGGTTCTGACTGGATTTGATAATACGAATACAATGTTTGCTATCCGGTTCTGACTGGATTTGATAATACGAATACAATGTTTGCTATCCAGTTCTGACTGGATTTGATAATGCGAATACAATGTTTGCTATCCGGTTCTGACTGGATTTGATAATGCGATAACAATGTTTGATATCCGGTTATGACTGGATTTGATAATACGAATACAATGTTTGATATCCGGTTCTGACTGAATTTGATAATGCGATAACAATGTTTGATATCCGTTTCTGACTGGATTTGATAATGCGAATACAGCGTTTTCTATCCTCTTCTAACTGTATTTGATAATACGACTACAATGTTTGCTATCCTGTTCTGACTGGATTTGATAATGCGATAACAATGTTTACTCTCTGGTTCTGACTGGATTTGATAATATGAATACAATGTTTGATATCCGGTTATGACTGGATTTGATAATACGAATACAATGTTTGATATCCGGTTCTGACTGGATTTGATAATGCGAATACAATGTTTGCTATCCGGTTCTGACTGGATTTGATAATGCAATAACAATGTTTACTCTCCGGTTCTGACTGGATTTGATAATATGAATGCAATGTTTGATATCCGGTTCTCACTGGATTTGATAATACGAATACAATGTTTGATATCCGGTTCTAACTGGATTTGATAATGCGAATACAATGTTTGCTATCCGGTTCTGACTGGATTTGATAATGCGATAACAATGTTTACTCTCCGGTTCTGACTGGATTTGATAATACGAATACAGTGTTTGCTATCCGGTTCTGAGTGGATTTGATAATACGACTACAATGTTTGCTATCCGGTTCTGACTGGATTTGATAATACGAATACAATGTTTGCTATCCGGTTCTGAGTGGATTTGATAATACGACTACAATGTTTGCTATCCGGTTATGACTGGATTTAATAATACGAATACAGTGTTTGCTATCCGGTTCTGAGTGGATTTGATAATACGATTACAATGTTTGCTATCCGGTTCTGACTGGATTTGAAGCTACCATACAACTGTTCAGGATATTTTTCAGAACAACTAGTTGTATATAAACAATCGTATGCATCTAATTATTATTTCAAGGTATTTATTTCTAAAAATACTTGCCCCAATAAAAACTATATTTTCTGTTTCACATCTGTAAATAAATAATAGACAGAAGACCAAGTAGTTATTTAGAAGGAAACATATCAAACACAGTGTACATCATATTATTCTTATCAAATTCACATATTTTTGTTCGAGTATATTTCCGTCATCCACCAATACATCTTTAATAAAATGTGGGTTAATGTTCATGCCTATAGAGGGCGCAGCTACTGAAGAAATTTGTGATCTATTTCACTTCGTTGCGCACACAGGAATGTAGCCCACATACGTTAAAGTACAAAGCAAACCGTGAATAATGACTATATCAGTTTTATACACAATCGTATCGCTGAAAGAAAATAGCAGCTTATTTCAGGTTATAGATGTGAAAATAAACCACTCAACGTCATTTCATTCGGGAAAGTAACGCTAAGTTTTTCAGAACCCTGTACAACAATGTCCACTTCAAAAGTGGTGACAACGTCTCTTAAAGTTAGAGTGGATTTGCCACCCATGTTCTAGAAATATGCGACAAATTAAAGTGATTACGTAAGGTGAATTACGAAACAATCCACCTTGTTATAAATGGTATGTGTGTGTGTGTGTGTGTGTCATTGTTGTCAATAAGGATAATCCTACCCAGAGCGGTACAGGGTATATTGTAAGACATTATAAGTGAAAGTAAAGAAGAATGTAATAATATGTCAACCACACTATATCTGCTATATCCATTGCCGACGAGGCCTTTCGTCTAATACCAAGACTTATAAAACTAGATTGGATACGACAGATATAGTGCGTAACGAAACAGGAGTTTTGGGGTGATGAATCCACCAGTGGTGTTCAGGGACAAGAGTCCCTCTTCATTTACCAGTGGAAAGGATAGGTAGATAGAAGTGTTTTTTTTTAGGCGAATGTAAAAGAGGTAAGAGCAATACTGGGTTCTTTGATGAGACTGTGTGAGAGAAGGTTAAGAGAAATACTAGGTTCTTTGATGAGACTGTATGGGAGAAGAGTGAGAGCAATACTAGGTTCTTTGATGAGACTCTATGAGAGGAGGGTAAAAGCAATACTAAGTTCTTTGATGAGACTGTATGAGAGGAGAGTAAGATCAATACTAGGTTCTTTGATGAGACTGTGTGAGAGGAGAGTAAGAGCAATACTAGGTTCTTTGATGAGACTGTATGAGAGGAAGTTAAGGAAGAGATTGGTTGATCATTAGAGTTATTACATAACAGGAACCCTTGTTCAAGACTCGGGGAGATTGGAGCGTCTTCAGATTTGGTAATTTATTTCCTGCTTGATCCTTACTTTTTAGGTTGTGGTGCTAATGGTAGCACGCGTGTCCAGGTAACTGGTTGTACCTAATCTATACGATATCTTTGTCTTTAATAATCAGTTAGGGTTGTAGGCACTCCTAGGGTATTTTCTAACGTCTTCAAAAGCTACCACACCAAGATTGTTGTGACCATTTTCTATAACAAAAACGTAGATTGTTTCACTGTTATTTCTGACATAAGTCAAATGATAAAAAAAGATTCTTTACCATATGAAGAAGAGTTATTTAAGAGAGTAAACGAAGAGGTTAGCTGGTTTCTTTTCTTGTTCTTCTTATTCCTTTTTAAAACATTTTTTCCTAATTTATAGAACCTGTCTTTGATGTAGAGGAGGTTGGTGGATTTGTGAAGCTCTTTGATGTACGTGTACTTGGGTAGTTTTATTATAACTCTGAGAGCTTAATTTTGAATCTGAATTCTTAGATAGTTTCGGTCCGATATACCGAAGAAAGTTATGCATCCTTAATCTATATCGAAACGTACTAGTGTTTTTGATAGTGATAGTTTGTTTTTGACTGGTAGTGTATTTAGAGCCTTTAGCATGTTGAGCGGGAAAATGACTTTATTCATTATGCTGGTGATATGTTTGTTCCACGTCATTGGAATATGTGATGCCTAGAAATTTGGCTGTTTTAGAGCTTTTTAGTTTGGCTTTATACACTATTTTATGAACTCGGTTGACTTCCCTGTGTCTCCTTCCTAGTATTTTATTGAAAAATATGAACTGTATTTTCTATTTGGAGCACTAAGCCTATATTTGGTTTTACTGTTGTTGGTGTTTGACCGTTTGGATGTATTACTCTCTATTTGGAATACCAAACTTGTATTTGGTTTAGCTGTTGTTGCTGACTGCATGGATAACCATGAACTATGTTTCCAGTTAGAACACCAAACTTGTATTTGGTTTAGCTGTTGTTGCTGACTGCATGGATAACCGTGAACTATGTTTCCAGTTGGAACACCAAACCTGTATTTGGTTAAACTGATATAGTAAGTGTTTGACTGCATGTATAACCATGAACTGTATTTTCTGAGGTTTTAATATTACTCTTCATTTCGAGCACCAAACCGGTATTTGATCTAGCTCTTGTTCTAGGTGTTTGATTGCTTCTTGAAGAACACCATATTGCTACGTCATACGAAAACTGGGAGGTTTGTGTACGTGAGTGTATGTCTTGTGATTGTTCTAGTTGTATAAGATGTAAAAGAGGATGTCAGAACCCTGTGACACTTCAGCCAAAGGGCAAAAAGTATCTTTGTTCTTTGTGACTACCTATTATTTGGATGAATCATCTAGAGTTCTATAATTAGATCATTTATATCCTATACCGTCGTACCAGACTGAGTCGAAAGCTTCAAGGAAAGCTGTTTCAGTGCAATAATGTATATTAATAGTTTTTACGATTGTTTCGGTGAGCCAAATAAGATACTCAGTTGTTTTCCTGTTTTAGTTCTGAAGCTATTTTGTACTTTTTAAGTAATTGATTAGTTTATACGAAACTGAGTATATTTGAATAATTATTATTTTAGCAGTTTGACTGTTGTAGTGGTTAAGCTTATTGGTCTGTGATTTCGAAGGTATTATAGGGACTTGTCATTTTTTTTGGTATTAGGAGATATGCCCTGAACGTAGGATAAAAGTGAAAATGCTGGATAAGTATTGAATAAGGAAGCCTGGTCTTTTTTAAACATATATTGAAGATGTCGTTTTCTCCTTGAAATATTTAGTGTTTTGGTGGTGTTTACTATGTCAGAAATGGTTGTATATTCACGTTCCGCTGTTGTGTGTTATGTGAGTGTCAACTGGAAATATATTAATAAATGTGGTTCTGCTTTCTGAAATTTATTTTTTGACATATTGTTCAAAACTCCTGTCAATCGCATTCCATAAGTGATGTACAAGGCCTGTTGTGCGTTTCTTTTGTCGGAGCTATATATATATATCGTCAATGACTTGGCAGCTGCTTCAGAGTGAACCAGATTAGGTTGGAAAACTATATTTTCAAAAGTTCGTTTAAGTAATCACACATCAGAATTAAAATTGCAATTCTTATTAAAATGTATTTATTTATTTATTTATTGTAAAAACAATGTCCACATTCACATTTACAGAGGGTTTAGTGCGTTATATTCAAATTATTTTGAATACAAAAATTAGTAAGTCACGTGACAACAACAGCCAATATAAAAGTTAGGTTAACGGCATGCATCAGAACTTATTTTACGTTGCTTGGGTAATATGATGCTACCGAAAACTGATGATCACTTTGGGAAGGATATATAATAACCAAGGGTGCCTGCAGAAAAAAAAATTAGGAGGGTCAAGTAACTGAAGTTTGAAAAAAGTATGAAATCGAAATGCAAATACCTTATGATTTTCCAATAACATAGAAGAATGATTTACATATCTAGTATTTTTTTCTTTTTGAAAATCCAGGGGGGTGAAATTACCCCTTGCCCCTTCCTGCGGGCGCCCATGGTAACAACCCTTTCAGATGTAAAAATATATTCGTACATTCAGGTCATGGAGATGGGTTCAGAATGGGGAATAACTTTAACCAGTCGTATCACAGCCGTGATAAGCAAAGTGCGGCGTCTTGTAATATGTTAAAATTCACGAACACAAAGGTAGGTGGCAAAAGCCGCCCACGAGAAGAACTTTAATCCACCCATTCTTCAATCATGGACGATATCGTTCTTGTCATAACTATATGATCAGAGGATACTACAATCATAAATGATATCGTTCTATTCATAAGTATATGATCAGAGGATACTACTTCAATCATGCATGGACGATATCGTTCTAGTCATAACTATATGATCAGGGGATACTAGTTCTAGTCATAACTATATGATCAGGGGATACTACTTCAATTATATCGTCTATGATTGAAATAGTATCCCCTGATCATACAGTTATGACCAGAACGATATCTTTTTTGATTTAATTAGTATCCTCTGATCATATAGTTATGACTAGAACGATATCGTCTTTGTTTTAATTAGTATCCTCTGATCTTATAGTTATGACTAGAACGATATCGTCTTTGATTTAATTAGTATCCTCTGATCTTATAGTTATGACTAGAACGATATCGTCTTTGATTTAATTAGTATCCTCTGATCTTATAGTTATGACTAGAACGATATCGTCTTTGCACTCTATAGAGAAGCGTCATGTGTCAATATAATCACTTCTGAAGAATTATCACTATTGTTCCTGAGAGGTCTTCTCTATGAGCATGGTAAATGACCTCTTAGTGAAGTCAAATGCTGTATCTGTATGGTATCAAGCCTGAAAAAATATCATGTATCCGCAGCGCCATTATAACTAGGTTTTGTTTAAATAAGTTTAAATATGTGGAGAGGTGTCCTCTGTTCACCAAATCTTGAATAAAGATTGGCATAACTATATTATCATGACTAATGGGCTATTGCATATTCGTTTTCCTATCCACACTACTTGGCTGGTGACGTAGACGCTGCACAATTTTCAGAATGTTTATTTCTGGGAACCAGTTTCGTATTCTCGTTATTGTCCTTGATTATGACTACAGGGGTATATCCTCTGCATATAATTATGTATAAAGAAGTATCGAGATAACGTCAGAAGAAGTATCCTTACTTGCACGAAGGAGAACTACCAGCTTCTGCAAGATATGGGTAGAGAAAAATCGCTTATCGACATGATTAGTCATACTCTCTGTATGGTTAGACATGCCTAGTGACCTGGTGATATAACGTCTCGCTGTTCGCCAAAAAATATGTCATTTTATATACACTTCAGGCCCGGCATGTCCAGGTGGTTAGGGCGCTCGACTCGCAATCTGCAGGTGGCGGGTTCGAATTCCCGTCACACCAAACATACTCGCCCTTTTAGCCGTGGGTGACGGTCAATCCCATTATTCGTTGGTAAAAGAGTAGCCCAAGAGTTGGTGGTAGTCGGTGATGATTAGCTGCCTTCCCTCTAGTCTTACACTGCTAAATTAGGGACGGCTAGCGCAGATAGCCCTCGTGTAGCTTTGTGCGAAATCCATAACAAACAAACAAACAATTGTACTCTTAACTAGCTTATCGTTCAATTGTCATCGCATTCACCAAATATTATATTTGTCATTTAGTTATTAATACAGTTATTCTTTGTCTGTCGGAGGTTCTAACCTCAAGTGAACTTGACTAATATGATATATTTTTTTCCGACAAGTACAAGCGATTGATGTAGTTGTTTGCTATGTTCATTGAAGCAAGATGGCGTTGCATCAACCATAAGACAACATTACACTGATGCTTTCATCTTTTATGAAGCTGCCACATCAAGCATTCATTGGCAAACTATGAAATCCAACAGACGACACCGTGGGCATGTGCTGGTCCTTTAGCGGATTCAGTCGTACTGTTTATTCGGCAAACAGACACTGTCATACTGGTTGTTGACACAAGGTGAAAGCTTTATGAGACAATACAGCAAAATTTCACGTGGTTTTCACAAGCTACTGTGTTGACAAAGAATCTGACACTTGTGTTTTTCAAGGAATCCTTTCTGTTGATAATACACGTACTGTTAACCATACTGTTAGTACGGATTAAAAATATTACTATCACTAGGAACGTTAGAGCAAAACATAAGTGCGTTATATCAAGTAGCGCAACGTTAATTTTGATTTTACCCTGTACACGAATATAGTTTTATCAAGTTTTACAATACAGACGGATAAGGTTTTATCAAATTTTACCATATACACGAATATGGTTTTATGAAGTTTTACAATATAGACGGATAAGGTTTTATCAAATTTTACCATATACACGAATATGGTTTTATGAAGTTTTACAATACAGACGGATAAGGTTTTATCAAATTTTAATCTGTACACGAATATGACGCCCCCCAGTAGCACAGCGGTATGTCTGCGGACTTACAACGCTAGAATCTGGGTTTCGATACCCGTGGTGGGCAGAGCACAGATAGCCCAATGTGTAGCTTTGTGCTTAACTTCAAAACAAACAAACAAACTTTTACAATATAGACGGATAAGGTTTTATCAAATTTTACCATATACACGAATATGGTTTTATCAAGTTTTACAATATAGACGGATAAGGTTTTATCAAATTTTACCATATACACGAATATGGTTTTATCAAGTTTTACAATACAGACGGATAAGGTTTTATAAAATTTTACCATTAACACGAATATGGTTTTATAAAGTTTTACAATATAGACGGATAAGGTTTTATAAAATTTTACCATTAACACAAATATGGTTTTATCAAGTTTTACAATACAGACGGATAAGGTTTTATCAAATTTTACCATATACACGAATATGGTTTTATCAAGTTTTACAATACAGACGGATAAGGTTTTATCAAATTTTACCATATACACGAATATGGTTTTATCAAGTTTTACCATATAGACGAATAAGGTTTTATCTAATTTTACAATTAAGAACATAAACTTTATACAGGGATTAGCAAGTTGATGAATAATTATTTTGAAGAAGCCGACCTTTCTTTAGATTATGCTCTTTTACAGAGATTTTCTGTATTTATATCCCAGACGTAAATCACATCTGAGCACCTTAAAAAGAAATAAGAAGTAGACAATTTGAAATTTATCTTATAAAGACATTATTTATAAAAAAAAAAATGTTTTTTGGTTAAAACTAGAGCTGCAGTGTTAAACGAGTTTCTGTAACAATCTTTTTTTTTGGGTGGGAATAAAGAAAAATGTCATTTATAACGAAATATGATGATATTTAAAATAAAATAAAAATAATAGATAAACACCCCAAAAGCTCGAGCGTTCTCATATAGTAGTTTGGTATTGTCCTGGTGAAAGAAGAGCCCACTCTTTGAAAGCACGTTTATTTAATCTTTAGTTATTACTTTGCAATGATATACGTTGCTTTGAACTAAAAATAAATAAGGATGAGATCTGTAACATGTGCACTGGGGTGTTGTTTAGTGACGAAATAAATCAGTATAAGTAATGGAAGGACTAGGAAACTTGCCTGGCCATCAGTGTACATACCAGCGGTATATACTTATAACAAAAGAAGCAACAAGAAGAAGACCACTATTACGTGGGGCCATAAGTTCGATGGTTTTGTTTTATAAGGCCATAAATCATTTAAAGGAACGAGGGCTTCTTGTAAACCCATTGTTACGTACAAGAATTATTTCAAAGATTGAAATTCTTTTCGATGACAAATTGCCCTTATACTCTAGAGTGATTGTGGTTGTTGCCTTAGAGACTGACCAGTGCCTTAAGAAGACACCGCTACAGAGCTACTAGTTTTTCAATATTCGATATTACTTATGTCGTGAACCACCAATAAAACGCTTTCTAAACTTTCCTAAATTTCTTAAGATGACTTCGCTGCTTTTGGAGGTGAGGGGAGGAGCTAGTGGACTACCACAGTGAAGACAGTCCTCCCCTCACCTTGACCCTGGGAGGTAAGATTTTATTTCCATAGTATCTGTAAGTAAGGTGGCCCCTATGGGAATTGCCTGTATTGTGTTAGAAACTGACATTTTACACAATAGTAATTCTCCATGAAATTACCCTAACATCTCGGTAAGGGATAGCAGCAGGTGCACAAAGTGTTAGAACAGAACGGAAAGTGCCTAAAGACATTTCACCTTCTACTTCCTTCAAATAATTAGTACAAAAAAAGAAACATTTATTTTGCTAAATCCACGCTCTACGGATTTTTTTTTATTATTATTAAACGCAAACACGTGTACACTTTCTGTTTTGGTATATTTTTGTTCTTAATGCTCTTGATTACGGATAAAAACCTCTAACTTGACTGTCTGGCATTAATATAATTAAATAGATTTTGAAAAACAAAATAGATGGGTCTGAGTCACTTTACATGTCTGACAAGTTGACGCTGATAGTAACCAGTGTTAAGCAGTCTGAGACACTTCACATGTCTGACAAGTTGAAGCTGATAGTAACCAGTGTTAAGCAGTCAGAGTCAATTCACATGGCTGACAAGTTGACGCTGATAGTAACCAGTGTTAAACAGTCTGAGACACTTCACATGTCTGACAGGTTGAAGCTGATAGTAACCAGTGTTAAGCAGTCTGAGACACTTCACATGTCTGACAAGTTGAAGCTGATAGTAACCAGTGTTGAACACGTTCAGTGGTGTAGAAATAGATGGTGAAGATTGGGACAATTGTCTCAAGACTCATCGAAAATTATGAAAAAAGTTTTATATGTAACGAAGAATAGATATGACTATAAAGGAAATAGGAAATAAAATATAAATATAATAAATAATAATAAGTCAATCGAATTTATATTTCCATTTTCGCTATTTATTGAGCAAATCTTCAATTCCTCTCTTGAAGGCATCTTAGGTTATCTATTGCACAATATGAATAAGAAATAGTGGTTGTACATAAACAATGTGTTTTCAAAAATAAAAACATATCTCGTTACAACAAACAAGAGATACAATGTATTGTGCAAATTCACAAAAACTGAGAAACATTTTTTTTTTCCAGCAACATTGAGTCGAAAGCACACCCAGTAAATATTGAACGCGAGGATAAAATCTCGATTGAGTTATTATTATTATTATTTCCTATCATTAATTCATCAACTTTATAGATTTTGCCATTTTGTATTAGCATTTAGAGATGGCTCTGGTGATGCTACGAACTGAAAACAACTATCGTATTTTTCGGAATATAAGACGCTCCCTTATTTTGAAGACAAAGTTTTGGGGGAAAAAAAGCTACAGTCGCATTTGAAAGGTTTTTTATTGAACAAAATTCAGTTTAATACTTTAAAAATTAGTA
>NW_013665825.1:449973-451354 GCF_000517525.1 Limulus polyphemus | reverse complement strand
TGTATATATATATATATATACATATGTATTATTCACACCTTCGGTGTAAAGGACGCAAGCAGATTTTTACATCAAATTTTGGGGTAAAAAAGTGCGTCTTATACACCGAAAAATACGGTACTCTGCGCCTGCGTACTGAAACCAATATTGTGAGCATCTATTTTCAAGCATAATTAAAGTTGTTTCAAAAAAATATTACCCAATATGATTTTTTTTTCATTGGTCTTATTAGGAATTAGCCCGGCATGGCCATGTGGTTAGGGCGCTCGACTCGCAATCTGCGGGTTGCGGGTTCGAATCCTCGTCCCACCAAACATGCTCGCCCTTTCAGCCGTGTGGGCGTTATATGTGACGATCAATCCCACTATTCGTTGGTAAAAGAGTAGCCCAAGAGTTGGCGGTGGGCGGTGATAACTAACTGCCTTCCCTCTAGTCTTACACTGCAAAATTAGGGACGGCTAGCGCAGATAGCCCTCGTGAAGCTTTGCGCAAAATTCAAAAACAAACAATAATTCAAAAAAAATCAACAAATGCAATATATATTAACCTTCAATGTCAAACCTAGAATTGATCAGAATAAAACTTGTTGACGAAGACTTACTTAGAGTAGCGAATTTAATTTAATTTAGAGGTGTTTAACATATTTTATTACAGCTCAATAGTCTTACATACTTCATAAATTCAGAGGACACTGTATAATACTGTAACCTACTGACTTGTCTCAACATTCTTGATAAGAGATGAGTGTTAGTCAAGTTTACTAATTCCGTCTTAAAACGTATTTTTAAATCAGAAAATAACCAAAAACACACCAATAACTAATTAAATTTATCGAAGATTTAAATGATAGCGATATATATAGTATTCGCCATTACGAAGTTAAACAATCGTACTTGCATACAGAGAGATATCGAAGGTATTTTTACAATGTAAAAAAGGGGGCTTAGATCCCTTGCTTTTCATTTCTGAACGCTCTGAACTTCTTCAGCGGTACTGAAAAATATTAAGTTGGTGTTTGTTTTTTTCGAATTATTTTCCATAATAAATTTATAGTTAAACATAGAAATGTGAGTCACGAAATCAAGTTTGTTTTAGTTTAAGCACAAATCTGTACAATGGGCTATCTGAATTGTGCTCATCGCAGGGATCGAACCCATAATTTTGGTTCTAGAAGCCGTCAAGCTGACTGCTGAGCCACGAGGCCTTATGAAAGAAAGGTATATAACAAAATACGAACAAATTATTGCAGCTGTAGTTTACACGTTTACTTTTTTTTACTGCGATTAGGCCCGGCATGGCCAGGTGGTTAGGGCGCTCGACTCGCAATCTACGGGTGGCGGGGTCGAATCCCCGCCACACCAAACATGCTCGCCCCTTCCGC
>NW_013665825.1:446493-449910 GCF_000517525.1 Limulus polyphemus | reverse complement strand
CCTTTCAGCCGTGGGGGCGTTATAATGTGACGGTCAATCCCACTATTCGTTGGTAAAAGAGTAGCCCAAGAGTTGGCGGTGGGTGATGATTACTAGCTGCCTTCCCTCTAGTCTTACACTGCTAAATTAGGGACAGCTAGCGCAGATAGCCCTCGTGTGGCTTTGCGCGAAATTCAAAAACAAACAATACTGCGATTGATCAGTAAAACCAACCCACCCCCCTCATAGAACAGACTGTCGTCCACAACTACTTTAACCTCTTTCTAGAAAAAAACACATTGTTTGTAACCACATAAGATTCCCACCAATCTACCAGTGTTTATCAAAAACATTCGGGTTTGTACTTTCTTGGATATAGCGCGAAAACAAGAAACTAAATCAATACGTCACTTGTAGTTAAGGGGTGGGGTAATTACACTAACCACTCTGGTTGTGAAGAAGTCGTAGTTAACAGAAGTGTGGCAAAAATGCTCTGAAAAAGGTGAAGTTTTCAACTTACAAACTCAGGTTTTGTAAAAGAAATACTGAACAGTTCTGAATACAACAATAAATCTGGTCAACCCTCACGTGTCCCGAGCATAAGAACTGAGAACGAGTTAAAAGTCAAATATTTATTCACAAACGTGAACAATTCATTGTTCTGAGCGCGTGAAGCATCTGTTGAATTTATAATAACTTAGTTTCGAAAGAGAAGTTACAGAAACATTCAAGAGATGAAATAAATTAACACCACTAAATCTACATGTTTTTTTTTAATACCATGCAGAGCTAATACGCGATGGTGTTAAATATCTCGGACATATGTATATATAACTCATAATACAGCAAGCTCCGGTCTGTTGAAATATTTATAATCACGTGACTATATGAGTGACGATCCTTGGACCAATGAGCACTTGCAAGGCGGTACTAAACATGTTAAAGATTGAGAGAAACTTATAGCGGGAGCAGGCAGCAGTGGCCGTTGTGAACTCGCGCCGTTCTGACGCCGTACTCCAACGAGAACGTGTGTTGGTTACCCCATATGATGTGTGTACATGCTGGGGTTTAGTAGCAGTGTCTGGGACGTGGCTAAACCCAAGCAGACTGAATGTCGAACTGTGCCATACCGCTCCTACTATACTATCCCGCAAGGCCTCGTAGTTTTCGAATGGGTCGACATTAGATACTACTCAACTTACCATACTGAACAATAGGTTATCGTACGCTTTGAATTAGTGGCCCCGAAGAGCAACAAAACAAAACTGGTAGTTAAAATCGTGGAACTTAATAATCCTTCGAGTTTTGTAAAATATGACCAAAATTCCAACCGCAAAGATTTCGCCTTCTAAGGCAGGCGAGGCCGCCGGCATGGGCGAAGCACAGGCGCTCAGTAAGTTTATCTTTTACTATTACACTTATAATTTGTGTAAATACCTAACTTAAATTAAATATATATATATATATATATATTATACCTTGAAGAAACATACATAAGCGATGTTGTGATGATAAATCCCGGATATATTAACTAGAATCAATTTCATACAAGATTTCTTGTAAAGGATACGATTTCAGGTAATCTAATAATAAGACAAGTGGGTAGGCCTAATTTTAAATAATAAAAAAAAAACGTGCAGAACACCTGGCATACGGTAATTATTCCAGTGGGTGCTGGTTTCGTTTCGTCGGTTTCAAATGTACAATATAGTTTCGATTGTAAAATTGTAATATTTTATTTTTTTCATACTTAATAGAATAGAAAGTCCAGAAACACCTACCATGTGGTTAGCATTGCTGAACATAGAGAGAGGCTCTGTAGGAAACAAATCGGTTTTTCAGACTCGGAAATCGTCTGACATGTGCGGCTATCGCTCATAAGGGGTATTTATAATGGATGCGATATATCTTGTGTTATTCTTTACCACAATATTCAAATTTGTATCGATCTCTAATGATTTTGGTAGTTAAACGTTTTTTCCCTTTTTTTATTGTATGTTCGTTCGTTTGTTTGTTTATTATTAAGCACAAAGCTACATAATTGGCTACTTGTGCTGTGACCACCACGGGTATCGAAACTCGTTGTTTAACGTTAAAATTCTTCAGATTTGTCGCTGAAGCACTGACCTGGTGTTGATGAGTTTTAAAACCCATTCTTTGTCAAATACTTTGAATGACAAAACTCTTTAGCAATCGAACAACTAGGGCCAGGTGTGGACTATGGTGTATCCTACCTGCACTATAAATCCGAGGGTTAAGATTTCGCGTGTCCCGTTGCCATAAAATGCGCTCCCCCACTTTAGGACCGTGGGTGCTCTATAAAAATGTCTCCGAAATCCAGCAATTCGTTCAGGCAAGAGTAGCCCGAAAATTTCCGATAACTGCTGTTGGCTATCTGTTCGTGTTCTGTGTCAAGGTGGTAGGTGACCTAGGAGGAGTCAGGTGCAAGTATGACCTCTTCCTCCTTTGAAAAACTGCTTTCCATCTATAGTCTATCACCTCAAAATTAGGGTCGGTTGTACACATACACACAGCCCTGTTGTAGGTTTGCATGAAAACTTTAAAACAAACAAGTCGAACATCTATCACCTCAAAATTAGGGACGGTTGTACACATACATACATACATACATACATACAGCCCTGGTGTAGGTTTGCATGAAAACTTTAAAACAAACAAGTTGAACAGCAAAAAATTTTGTGAAGAAGGTTGTGTCAGGTTAGTTATGGTTATATTAGGTTTTAAAATAAATCATTTTAATTGGTTCTACAGATTTAGTTATGGTTATATTAGGTTTTAAAATAAATCATTTTAATTGGTTCTACAGATTTAGTTATGGTTATATTAGGTTTTAAAATAAATCATTTTAATTGGTTCTACAGATTTAGTTATGGTTATATTAGGTTTTAAAATAAATCATTTTAATTGGTTCTACAGATTTAGTTACGCTTAATATTTTGGGTAGGTTTGGGGTGCTTTGGGTTTTTTTTGCATGTTTAGATATAGACATAGTAATAAAATAAAAATAAAACCTACTCCATTGGATATTCTAAATTCTTCTTTGCCCATATAATATTCTACTTACTACATGCCGCTGCTCTCGTATGCACGTGCTCTTTCTATGTAAATTAGCTTCAGCTTAATCTAAAATTGACGGAGCACTCGTACAGAAAAACGTAAAAAAAAACTCCATATTTTGCTCAACAAGTAAAAAGTCTTGCAATAACCTATTACTTATTTCCTCCGGAAATTCAAATTGTAAAGAGTAATTTTTTAACTTCTTATATAAATAAATTCAAATAAAGGCTCATCTTATATTACCCTCATCTATTAATTTTAAAGAAAATACCTATTATTGTACTTTCAACTAATAAGAATGTAGAATAATATGTTAAGCCTTGTTACCGCTTTTCCTTTAATTCATTCTTTAAAGATGTT
>NW_013665825.1:441956-445468 GCF_000517525.1 Limulus polyphemus | reverse complement strand
GGGACTGACCGTCACATTATAATGCCCCCACGGCTGAAAGGGCGAGCATGTTTGGTGTGACGGGGATTCGAACCCGTGACCCTCAGATTGCGAGCCGGACCTAGGTTGGTAAGAAAGAGATAAAAACAAATTAGTTAAATTCAAAATATAATGTTGTTGTTGTTGTTTTGTTACGTTATTAACATCACCAGAATCAGAAGTATTTATTTATTATATGGCTTGCATTTTAAACCCGATATCTAAGCCGTCTGATTACACAAAACAATAACATTAATGACAGAATCCACGCCTCAGAACTGTTTGATTTTTTCCCTCTTCAATCGCTGGTGCATCTTTCTAACCTGCTGTATATGTTGCCTGTGTGGAGTATGTGGTATGTATAGTTGCGAAATACATAGAACTCTATAGATTTGTAGATCGCCATTATCTGTAGTGTAGTGGTCAGTTTTTGCAACATTTCTATTGGTTAAAAAGTTGAGAGTAACATTGAAATAATGGAATCTACATGTATATTGTTTGAGTACTTTATATATTGTTGTATTTTACTTGTTATTTGAAGAATTATGATGTTAATAGCATCCAAGTGTTTTGATATTAACACGACAAATAAACTGATTTTGACTTGTGAAGGGTTTAAAATCACGAGGTGAAGATGAATAGAAATATCTGGAGTATATCGTACTTTGCGTATTATTTATGTAAACAAAGTTATATTTTCTGGTCACTCAAAATGAACTAATTTGATGGTTCCTCTTCACATTTCAGGCTAGTGACGACGATCTTGATGTTTTTAAAAAGTTCCTCCATAACGATCAACAGTTACTTTTCAAATACTACAACAACAAAAGACATCACAAGTAACAATCTTATAGAATAATTTAAGAGATGCACTTACACCTTCTTATCAAATTGTGTCACGTATACCATTTTTAGATATTTGATGGCTTTTAACTTGACACACAACAAGCCGATTCTCAATGAAACAATCTCAAGTCCATCTATTGAAAAAAACTCATAAAATTTAAAACAGTCCACAGATCTGTTGTATTTTCTGTCATCATCATTCCACTTGAGGTGTTGACATGAAAATGCCAAACACTTTTCTTGTGGAGAACTTGCAACAGCTACTTGATTAGCCAGCTTGGACTTAACCAAGTTTTTTTTTAATATTGTCGTAGAAAAAAAAACTAGAAGGAGAAAGAAATGTTGAGCGAAATATTTGGAACATTTGCTTTATCTAAAAGTATCTTGATTTTTGTACCTGGGACTTTATACACACAAGTGACTTTATATCTTCCTTTAGCAATAGCTTAATGACAGCTTATACAGTAGCTGAATGATACGGGTCTCACAAGTGACTTTATATCTTCCTTTAGCAATAGCTTAATGACAGCTTATACAGTAGCTGAATGATACGGGTTCTCACAAGTGACTGTTTCCCCTTCTTGTTCTTTACCGTAGTATAGTTACGCATCGATTTACATTTGGAATCTGGTTAGTGAGTTAGTGGACGCACTCGGGACGCTTTCGTGAAATATCACTTGATCAGTAAAGTTTGTTAAACTCACCATGTATCTCATGCTTAAAATAACAGTTATGTTCCTTTGATTTCCTTTATAACAACAAAAATTGGATGATTTTGTTATTCAGTTTACGTTGATGGTTATATATCCTTATCTTATGTCGTGTATAAATACAGAATCATACTTTAATGAGCTAAAATTACTCTTCGAAATATTTTGTCATATTTTACGCTAATAACTACCAAGAGCTTATGAATAATACCGACAAAAACTGATAGATCTAGTTTCCAACGGATCTCGAATTTCATCGTCACAAATGTAAATAGATGATTTGGAATAGAAATGAAACCCTATTTCAATGTTTGATTATACGCGGAATAGACATCGAATATGAACAGTTGAATCAAATAGAAAGGTAAAGCAGTAACGTTGTTTGATCATACAAGGAGTAGACATCGAATATGAACAGTTGAATCAAATATAAAGGAAAAGCGATAACGCTGTTTGATCATACAAGGAGTAGACATCGAATATGAACAGTTGAATCAAATATAAAGGAAAAGCGATAACGTTGTTTCATCATACAAGGAGTAGACATCGAGTATGAACAGTTGAGTCAAATATAAAGGAAAAGCGATAACGTTGTTTGATCATACAAGGAGTAGACATCGAATATGAACAGTTGAATCAAATATAAATGAAAAGCAGTAACGTTGTTTGATCATACAAGGAGTAGACATCGATTATGAACAGTTGAATCAAATAGAAAGGTAAAGCAGTAACGTTGTTTCACCATATAAGGAGTAGACATCGAATATGAACAGTTGAATCAAATATAAAGGTAAAGAAGTAAAGTTGTTTCACCATATAAGGAGTAGACATCGAATATGAACAGTTGAATCAAATATAAAGGTAAAGAAGTAAAGTTGTTTCACCATATAAGGAGTAGACATCGAATATGAAAAGTTGAATCAAATAAAAATGAAATGCAGAAACTTTTTTGATCATACAAGGAGTAAACATCGAATATGAAAGTTGAATAAAATAAAAATGAAATGCAGTAACGTTGTTTGATTATACGTTGATTACAGTGGATATAGAAAGCGAACGGCTGATATGAAAGGAAAGTCAAAGACAGCGGCAATGTTCGGTTTCAGCTTGTAAATAAAATAAATAAAACTAGAAACCAAGAATAAAGATTAGCTCCCTAATCAATTTCGGATGTGTTTCCACTTATTTAATCCTCCGGTTAGACAGCGGAAAATTTACAGACTTGCATATATCTATAATCCGAGGTTCGATTTCCCGTGGTCGACAGAGAGTAGATAGTCTATTGTGTACCTTTCCGCTGAAACAACAATAATTAATATTTTTGGCACAACTGGAAGTGTGAGAGCTTATAACGCTAAAAATCGGTTTTCAGTACGTACGGTGGGCACAACACAGATAGTCCATTTTGTAGCTTTGCGCTTAACAACAAACAAAAGCCATCTACTTACTTTTTTGTCATTTCTCGTGAATTTTGAAATTCATGAGAAATGGTGTACGTCACAGCTTTCTAGCCGATCTCTGTAGAAACGGACGTGGCCTAGGGGTTAGTGTACGGGATTATGAATGCGAGGGTCCGTGGTTCATGTCCCGTTGCCCCAAAATCGCGTCCCGCACTTTGGGGGTTGTAGGTACATTGTACGGGTGATACTTTGATCAGAATGGACCGAGAGCCAGCGGTAGGTGCGTTCCTTCTAGTCTATCAGTTCAAAATTAGGAGCAGCTAAAGCAGACAGCCCTTGTGTAGCTAAACAAAAATATCTGAAACCAACAAACAGACGATTCCGACAAGTCTGAGACAAATGGCATGTAGAAAATTAGATTTCTTTTTTATACAGTTAAGATATTCGTTAAATGTTTAGTACCCGAAAACATTTTTTTGATTTGTTTTGCTAACTTAAAGCTGGCCCGGCATGGCCAGGTGGTTAGAGTACTCGACTC
>NW_013665825.1:438721-441325 GCF_000517525.1 Limulus polyphemus | reverse complement strand
AAATTTAATGCTTGAACTATTATTTTACACTTTTTCAGTTTAATGATCATTGCCGCTATAATATAATGCAAATTGAATTTCTTTAACCAACTTACGAACGGTTATTAGTAGGCCTACTATATTTACGTGCTCCGATGTAAATCAACGCCAAATTTGAGGTCCCCTTTCGGGGAATCCCCGTAAAAATGTTTTCGCGAAGTATCCAGGTCCCCTAAGGGGTTAGGTGAAAAGTTTTACCTTTGTGCAAACCTCGGGGTCGAGATGATTCGCTTGGCACCATTTAGAAGTTGGTGAGTTCAGCAGTTTTAGGAGAAGGGTTTTTTCGGGAAATCCCCTGGTTCTTCAAGTGGTGGGGTGAAAATCTTTACCTTTGTGCAAACCTCCGAGCCGAGACGATTCGTTTGGTACTACTTAGAAGTCGGTTCAAACAACGGTTTAGGAGAAGTTATATAACACACACACACACACACTGAATCTTATTATATAGATGTCAATCAATTATTTCACATCAAAACGACTTGCTTTGGTTTTAGCCTCCTTAAATCTAGCTCCTTTTAGTTAAAGAGGTAATTTTAGTTTTACCTTTCTAAATATTTTTGACACCAGTGAAGAACTTTATTTTAAACCATAACTTCTTTTCCTGTTGTTGTTGTTCAAATTAACTCATTGAGGAAACTCAGGTTCACATAATACGGAAACTTTAGTAAGTATTTAAGAAGTTTACAATTTCGGCTTTTACCTGTAAAATAGCAGGTACTATAAAAATATCTTAGACAAATTAAAAAATATATATAAAGAGCCCTAATGAGTTTAACTTAGAATAAAATACCAAAATACTCCGTACCACTTTGCATCAAACTGTGTCGTGATATGTTGCACATTGAAATATAAAAGAGTGAATGAAATTTGAGATTTACAGTTCAATTGTCTAACCATTTGCAAATTTAACATATTATTCTTTCTGTTTAATTCAACAAGTGAGGGAAATAAATTCATACTTAACTATATAGCAATATTTATTTGAAGTTTCTGTAGGATTGTACTGTATTGATTCTAAGCCTTATGAAGGGCATGGTCCCGAAATAAAACGTTATTATTTTTATTATCTGTAGGTGTGGATGTTCAAATAACTATTGTTCTATATTAAAGTGTTTTTCTACGTCATAAACATTGTCGATTTTGTAAATTAAATTCACACACAACGATAATTTTACGAATTTTTGGTGAACTACAAGTAAGTTTGAAAGTCATTTTTGCACTTTGCTAGGAGCTATACACCGTTTTTAATACCACAGATTGAGAGGGTCCTGGTATTAGTTTAGGAGTTTGAGGATATACACAAAATCCTGTACAAAGTTAGCTGTCTGAGCTAGCCCTACATAATTTAGAATTGATAGACTAGAGCAGTGTTTCTCAACCTTTTTGCTCAAGGCACCCCTACACATATTCTACAATATTCACGACTCCCCTAACGTTTTAAAGCCTAATTAACAGTGGCGTGGCTAAGGGGGATCATAGAGATACCCTACCAATAGGTCCCGGATTAAATGATGTAGAAAAGTAGAAACAGTGCATAAAAAGAAAACAATTCACCATCGAACTCGCCATTCCGTTTGATTTTGACGGATTTTGCTAAAATAATCTCACGGCACCTCGATTGAGAAATATTGGAATAGAGGGAAGGCAGTTAATCAACAGCACACACACACTTAGCTCCTAGGTTATTCTTGTTTTACTGAATAATTGGATTTGACTATCACTCTTATCACGCACCCACGGTGTGGAGCGTATTTTTGCAGCAGTGGACCGCGAGCCATGAATCCTCATATTCTCAGCATGCTAACAAAAAGGCCACGCCCGACCCGCTGGCTGAGAAACCATTATTTTAGGTGTCTTAAAACAAAGTGTGTTTCATCCATACACATGTCCTACAGTGTGTACGTTTCTGTATACATAATCTTGTATAACAATCCTACTTTCATGCATGAATTCAGCTTTCTTCTTACTTTTTTTTTTTGGATGGGGGAGCATTAGCGTGCACGTATTCAGCTTTTCTTTTGGGGGGGGGCATTAGTGTGCGCGTCGTGTTATAATGCATATGAGCATCTGATCTTTCATCCTTCATTCACCAGGACTGCCATTAAAAGTTTTCCTAGTCTTAGTTTATCATGGTCGACAACGAAGCATGCGCGTCTTTGGTCACTTTAGTTTAATTAAAAAGACGGAGATACGTTGACGCTATCAGTTAAAACTGATAGTGTTGTCCGTTTCAAAAGACAAACTCTTTCCATGAAACTCTAACGAATGCAGCACTATATCAATGGGATTTATGATTTATTACACTTTTACGGCAAGGCATGAATACAAGCTTAGTGTATCAGTCAATGTAGAAACCGTGCGGTACCTTAAAACAATTTGTTACTTTTATCTACTCTACCCCATGAACAATGTAGAAACCGTGCAGTACCTTCAAACAATTTGTTACTTTTGTCTACTCTACCCCATGAACAATGTAGAAACCGTGCAGTACCTTAAAACAATTTGTTACTTTTGTCCACTGTACCCCATGAATAATGTAAACATTGTAGAAACCGTGCGGTACCT
>NW_013665825.1:396244-437721 GCF_000517525.1 Limulus polyphemus | reverse complement strand
TAATGTAATGAAAGCGAGAACGAAAATATACATTTTTTTTGTCCATGTTATTGTATGGGTGATCTTGGATGTCGACTTAAGAAGAAGTGTTTCACAGGTTTCTGAAAAGCTTTGTTTAACTTTGGTCACTTTTTGATCTTAAAAAGACTTCAGATGTACGATCCCCTTAACAAAAGGTGTGTTTTTAAAACAAAAACACACGTTTGTTAAACTGGAAGGGTAGCGTCAGTTTTAATTTAGTCTATCGGCATTAAGTTTATGTAAACTGTGCTCTTCATTAGGTTGAATCCGTAACAAAAACACACATTTGTTGAACTGGAAGGGTGGCATCAGTTTCAAATTAGTCTATCAGCATGAAGTTTATGTAAACTGTGCTCTTTATTAGGTTGAATCTGTAACAAAAAACACATTTGTTAAACTGGAAGGGTAGCATCAGTTTCAAATTAGTCTATTAGCATGAAGCTTATGTAAACTGTGCTCTTTATTAGGTTGAATCTGTAACAAAAACACACATTTGTTGAACTGGAAGGGTAGCATGAGTTTCAAGTTAGTCTATCGATATGAAGTTTATGTAAAATGTGCTCTTTATTAGGTTGAATCTGTAACAAAAAACACATTTGTTAAACTGGAAGGGTAGCATGAGTTTCAAGTTAGTCTATCGATATGAAGTTTATGTAAAATGTGCTCTTTATTAGGTTGAATCTGTAATAAAAACACACATTTGTTGAACTGGAAGGGTAGCATCAGTTTCAAGTTAGTCTATCGGTATAAAGTTTATGTAAAATGTGCTGTTTATTAGGTTGAATCTGTAACAAAAACACACATTTGTTGAACTGGAAGGGTTAGCATGAGTTTCAAGTTAGTCTATCGATATGATGTTTATGTAAAATGTGCTCTTTATTAGGTTGAATCTGTAACAAAAAACACATTTGTTAAACTGGAAGGGTAGCATGAGTTTCAAGTTAGTCTATCGATATGAAGTTTATGTAAAATGTGCTCTTTATTAGGTTGAATCTGTAATAAAAACACACATTTGTTGAACTGGAAGGGTGGCATCAGTTTCAAGTTTCTAGTGTTAAGTCCGCAGACATAACGCTGTGCCACTAGGGGCTTATAAATTTTGTGTGCATGTCGTTCCGAAAAGAGATCCAGCGAGGCATCAACATCGAAATATTACGAAACCATTGTGTCAAATATTGGTGTGTGTTTTGTTATAGCAAAGCCACATCGAGCTATCTGCTGTGTCCACCGAGGGAATTGAACCCCTCATTTTAGCCTTGTAAATCCGAAGACTTACAGCTGTCCCACCGGAGGACGTAAGGGAAGGATTCAAATGACTTGTCTATAGTACATTTCAGTATAAGATTAGAGCAATGGCTTGTAATGCTATCCTATGCTATATTCAGGCAAAACTTAAAAAAATGGCTTCAATTTGCATCAATAGTAGTCACGACATTTCCTCGTCTGAGACCCTAAAAGTAGCATAGTTTTGAAGTTGATCCACAAGTCTTATATGTTGTTGGCTGGTATATCAGGTGTATATATATATCAATGTGTTTTGGTGAGTGAAAGGAATTCTTTTGTTTCCTAACGCCAATACAATATTTAAACATCCAAACCCGCGTGAAAAATCATGTAACTGCTTTAAAAGTGCCCTCTAACGTTGACGTAATGAATCTTATTCTGTGTTTTACTTGTTAGTTATATTATATTCAGCAGTAAATGACTTAAATATGATAATAATAGACACGCGTAAAGGAGTTTTAATCGTCCTTACATTTGTATCATTGTTTCTTTTCATAATCTAAGCCAACATGGTGTATTCTTATAACCTATGTTACTGGCTTTCTCAGAAAATTAAAGCATGAAATTAAAAAGAAATATTTCTCTAACTTTATCCAAACAATAAAATTTCCTTCAAATGCAGTGGACGTATTGTTGGATTAAACACTAATTTTTCGGCACTATCAAATTACTTCTTATAAATGGTATGCAAAAATAACATACCTTAGAATTAAGAAAATGGTTGTTTATGGCTTACCCGACTGTTGGTTATAGCTTGAAGTGATTTCTCAACTGTTACGTGTTCAACTTTAGTTCTTAACTTACGACATGTTTACACAGATCTCATCAACGAACCTCTCTTTGTTTTATGACGTATTTATGCCCGGCTAGCATATACTTTGAATATAGCTTGGTGAACTAGTTTCCTAGAAGTTTGGAATGTTTGTTTTATGCCTAGCTTCTGTATCGGTTATATTCTGGTTTATGGTGTGTTTAATGTACTTCGGTCGTAGCGTTAGGTTCCAGTTTATGATGCACTGCCTTTTTAGTTGGAATATCGTTATATCATAGTTCAGGCTTAGCTAGTACTACTTAGGATTTCATGATGTTAATTTGTTTGTGTCTGCTGTATTTTTACTTGATAAATTTTCAGACAGTTTTATCTGTCCAAAAGAAGGGAATGAAAAAAGGGAGATTTATCCAAACGATAAGTTTTATTTTAAAGCGTTTGGTAACGAGGGAGAAAAAAGATCTAAAACGAAGATTTTCGTTGCAAATGAGATTCTTGGCAAAGAAAAACCAAAAGATCGAACAAAATTAGGATTTTTATTAGTCTATAAGGAGAAGACTCTAACTTAGACAGGAAGAAAAATATGATCGAAAATTATGAAATACTTTTATTTCTGCAGGCTGTTGTTACGGCTTTTTTGCTTTCTCATAAATAATTTATCCGAGGTTAAGAAAGACTAAAATCCATTAGGCTATAGAATTTTTTTTTAAATATTTTTACTTCATAATCGCCAAACAGGAAGATTTTGTTTGTTTCTTAGCACAAAGCTTAACAATGGACTATCTGTGCTCTTCCCACCCAGTTTTTAGTATCATAAGCCTACAGACTTACCGCTGTGCCACTGGAAGGCCCAAACGGGAAGAAAAGGCTTAAGAAATTCCAAATGAATGTGATATCTGTTCAACACGATAGGCTTCTCAACCATACGGAAAAAAACATTAAAATATTCTAAAAACCACCTCTTTAAACATTAACGATTTTAAAAGAATCCACTTGCTAAGAATTTTTTATACATAACAAGTTGCAGGGAACAAAATTGATTTGATTATGTGCCTTCTGGCAAAAAACTTGTGGTTTCTCTCTCTGAATGTATATATATATATATATATATATATAGAGAGAGAGAGAGAGAGAGAGAGAGAGAGAGTAGAGAGAGAGAGAGAAAGAGAGATCATTGTTGTGTGTTAACGTAACGATAATGGTTAATGGTTACCTTCTATATATGTATATATTGAGGGAATCAAGGAATCATATGTGATGATGCCTACACAGATAATGGTTAATGGTTATCTTCTACATATGTATATATTGAGAGAATCAAGGAATCGCATATGATGATGCCTATACATATAATGGTTAATGGTTACCTTCTACATATGTATATATTGAGGGAATCAAGGAATCGCATATGATGATGCCTATACAGATAATGGTTAATGGTTACCTTCTATATATATTGAGGGAATTAAGGCTGACACACGATGACATTCATAAGGGTAGTGCTTATTTCCTGACTATACATATTTTTGGAGTAAGGGACTGACACACGATGATATTCATAAAGGTAGTGCTTACTTCCTTACTATACATATTTAGGGAGTAAGGGGCTGATACACGATGACATTCATAAAGGTAGTGCTTACTTCCTGACTATACATATTTATGAAGTAAGGGGGCTTACATATGATGACATCATAAAAGTAATGGTTATCACCTGTCCCTGCACATTTTAGGATCTAATATTAACATGTTATAATTCTTATGGCAAAATTGTCAGTTCATTTCTGTCTCTATACACGTGTTTTCATTTTGTGGGATTTATAAATGTTAACGTTAGCTCCATATGTTTAAGGAGCTGATTATTAAATATATCTAACTCGAAGTTAATTTCTGTTCATCCGTGCAAGCTTAGAGAATTATCACATTATCGTGTGATGAAATATATCTGAGGTAAGGTTAGTTCTTGTTTCTATACATGTTCGGGGCACTCGGTACTGACATGTGATAATACCTGTTAAGGTTAGTTCTTGTCTCTATACATGTTCGGGGCACTCGGTACTGACATGTGTCTTGTCTCTATACATGTTCGGGGCACTCGGTACTGACATGTGTCTTGTCTCTATACATTTTCGGGGCACTCGGTACTGACATGTGCTAATACCTGTTAAGGTTAGTTCTTGTCCCTATACACGTTCAGGTTATTGGGCATGACATATGATAGTATCTATAAAGACTGATTTTAAATTTCCTCTCAGGGTAGGTATTTCAGTAGCTGAAAGATGTTTAAAAAATGTATTTGAAATTTAAGAATAACTGTATCCGTCTACATGTTCAACTTGCTGAATGCTGTTGTGAATATAGGTTTGTTTTTGTCAGTATATATATGTTTATTTAGCTAGGCGCTAATGTAATATAAATACATCATAGTTAAGGTCCAGTTGGCTTTTTTTTTTTCATTAACAGAACGGCGGCGAGTGTCAACTTGTGTCGGCTGTGGATCCCAGATCAACGATCAGTATATTCTTCGGGTAGCTCCGGACCTGGAATGGCACGCGGCCTGCCTCAAATGTGCAGACTGTCATCAGTTTCTGGACGAGACTTGTACGTGCTTCGTCAGAGACGGAAAGACTTACTGCAAGCGAGATTACGTCAGGTGGGGAGGCAAAACTAAATATAGCAAGGGTTGAGTCAAACAAACATCCCTTTTCAAGATTCATTTCGCTTCCATGTAAACCTTAACTGCCAAATACTTATCATGCTTTTTTGTTTTTTGTATCTCGGCTCTATACTGCAGTGTTTTGACTACTGTAGGCTTAATCCCGTACTCAGACGCTATAAAAGTGGTTTATATAAATCACGCTAAGGTTAGATTATGGGGAATTAAAATTTCGATGAAAAATTATCCAGCAATAAAAAGTTTTTTAATCAACCATTTTGGAAAGCTGTGTAATAATGCTAAAAAAAATTACGACTAATTATAATTTTTTGTGTGTGCAAGTTTTAACTACCAAGTCCTATGAACTGAATAAACTCCGTATACTTTAATTGATTCGAAGTCTTAAGGCTTTTCCAGAATAGTTGGTAGCCTAAAGCCTATGAACGCCTACAAGCAATTTGTCATATACACTTTCTGTATAGCTATCCCATGCTAATCACAATGTTCAGGCAAATGACAAATAACTAAGACTTAAATTTCAAAGTACAGAAATGAATTTTGCTGAAGGTTGAGTTACTCGCATTAACAGAAAATTACTCCAGTTAATAGCTCGTTGCTAAAGTAGTATATGTAAACCAAGAGTCAGCATAATGGCGTATTATGAACACCTAGTGTACAACGTTTTCGAGATTAAACAAACTTGCCTAATATTTAAAGAAATTTGAAAAGTTGTTACTGTTTAGTTGATAATATTTCACTTTATTTGTTCTTTTCTTGACTTGTCTCTGAAAAACAAATACAAGGAGAATAGATCTATAACTATTGACTGTTGTTTTCACTAATAATGTAGAAGGAACTTCCAGTTTAATGTGATCTACGTCGTTTTCGGTTTGAAAGTAAATGTGGCCATTAGCAGAAGCAATTAAAAACTTCTCAGTAAGAAACTCAATTTTTTTGTATATTCTAATGTAACTGGAAATCTAGAAAATATATATATATGTCACTAAATTGTCTTAATTCAAAGATGACTATGTAAACTCATTTCAAGATTACCAGATAGCGTCCACGTTACTCAGTACGGCACTGAAGTTGATACACACTGCACACACCCAATGGCTGAGAACGCTCTTATAACCTGTGTGTATTACATCTTCTATTGGTGCTACACATTCAGACAGAAGTATTACCTATATTAAATGGGTCACGTGACTAAAAACGTATAACATTTCCATTTCGTACACTATTAAAGTTTATAGAATGACATAAAAGTCACAATACTTAATAAAATGGGCCAAGCGTGGCCTTGTGGTTAGTGTGCTCGGAATTGGAATCCAAGGTTTATGGTTTACGTTCCGTTGCCGCTAAAACCCGCTCAGACTTTGTGGCCGTGGGTGTGCTACAACACTATTCGGTCAGACAAGCGTAGCCCAAGAGGTGGCTGTAGGATACCGTTGATTACCTATCTTTTCCCTAAGTCTAAGAGTTGAAAATTCAGAACGGCTGTGCGTACATTTGCACGAAAAGACTATATAAACAAATACATTTTCCAGAAGCGTTCAGGACAGGTAGATGTAAGTAACTCCAGTAACGGTAAATAGTCCCGTGACTAAGCGTGTCCTCAGTGACTCAGCGGCAAGTATGAGAGATTGTAACTCTAAAAATCGAGTTTTGATACTCGCGGTGGGCAGAGTACAGATAGCCCAGTGTGAAGCTTTACACTTAACAACAAACAACTAAACAGACTGAGTGTGTAAAACCTTTCTATTTCTTACACAATCGGAGCATATTAAGGTATAAAATTCGCTCTACTTAGTGGAGCAAAGTCGTTCTTGGTAGGGGGGGGGAGAAGGAAGCATTTCTGTACTACGTTGCAAACCTATAGTAATGATAGAGATGAATAAAAAAAAATTTACTGTTGTACTTTACAGTAAAATGGAACTACCATAAAATTCATTATAAATACGGTTATTTGTTACAGAGATAACACATTATACTCAGAACTATTTTCGGAGCGTACTTGCCGTTGCTTTCTTAGTACAAAGCTACACAATGGGATATCTGTACTCTGTACACCGCGAGGAATCGAACCTTTGCTTTTAGTGTTATAAGTCCGTAAACTTACCGCTGGCTCACTCAAGAGTATTGAAATGAATATTGGTATCTATGGTAAAAATGATATTTTTCTATGAAACTTAACATTTTTATACATACGTATATTTTACTTTGCTATTCCAACGGAAGTACGTTAGATTCGCTTTAGTAACCGCCTATACTGGTCCAGAAATGAATTAAGTACAATTATTGGCCAATTCTGTGTTTGCTCGGAAACTTTGGTATTTTTCAAAGTCCTGTGCAAATACTGACTGATTACGTCATTTAAACTAAAAACCTTAAAATACTCGACAGTTAATTTAAGAGAGAGACTGTATATTGTCTGGTATTGTTTTTGTTTGTTTTCTTTCATTTTATATGTCGAGACTAGTTCAGAGTAGTTCGATGTTTGACTTTTTTACACGTTGCTAAAATCACGGTAGCGTTTGAAAATACGTGGCAAATATATATAAATCATTGTTTTGTGTTAACGTAACATTTCTATAGTATAAGCTGCTATCTTCGTGTGAAGCAGGCTATCGTATACCTTAGTTTAGATCCGGATTCACATATTGTATATGTTCATACTTTACTTCTGTCAAAGTATTAGTCGCCACCGTTATTAGAGAGGTTCACATGTTGTTCATCTTCATGCTTTACTCCTGTCAAAGTATTAGTCGCCACCGTTATTAAAGACATTCGCATATTGTTTATGTTCATACTTTACTCCTGTCAAAATATTAATCGCCACCGTTATTAGAGATATTCACATATTGTTTATATTCATGCTTTACTCATGTTAAAGTATTAGTCGCCACCGTTATTAGAGCGAAAGTGTTCAGTGTTCACAACTGAAGTGTATTCGATACGGTCCTGGATTAATATATCTTCAGGTGTTTCACCCCCTGTCGTCCTCTTTCACACCTTTTGTGGGCTACCTTGATCTCCAGGGTATTTAGGGAAGACTCAGTGTAAACAATTCCCCTCCCCTAACGTGGTCATCCTTTGTGTCCACCCCAGGCGTCTAATCACTCTGAAGCAAACATTCCAGGAAAGGTTTATGTGAACAGAAATGGGTCAACATAGTACAGAAACATGATTATCTACATATCTTGTGTCTGTGTATTTAAAATCAGGATTAACGCTAGTTAGTTTGTAAGGTAAAGTTCACAAAAGTACGGGAAATGTGGGATGGAGAGGCAGAAAGTGATAAGACACGATATTTCCACATTCACGAAGTTTGTTCTTTATTCTTTGCTTACAATTTATTGAAATTAAATAAATAATCACGTTAAAAACATTTCGCTTTGACATGTGCAGTAAATTGTTGGACGAAAAAGTTCTGACAGCTAAAGAGATTGTGAAACACATAGAACATATATTCACGAATAACTTGTTCAACTTTTACTGGGTGATCTGATCATATAAACACTTTCAAGCTCAGTAAACTGTCCCTATCACCTCAGTATCCTTAATACACTTTATGTACGACAAAAGTAAGCTACCACATTGGTTTGTTTTTCATAATAAAAAGTATATATATATATATATATATATGTGTGTGTGTGTGTGTGTGTGTGTGTGTATCTTTGTCTCCCCCCCCAAAAAAAATATTTATATCATTTAAGTTAAATAAAGTTTACCTCAGAGATGAAACATCCACAGCATTTAAGTGTAACATATTTCATAACTGTGAAGTCGTCAAAACACAGAAGTAATAAATATAAACTCAAGACATTCTGCAGATTGATTCGTATTCGGTTTCACTCAGATACACATCTATTATTCAAGAAGTATATATTTAGGCCTGACAGATAAATCTGAAATGCATAAACTCTTGAATTATTTAGACTCTGTGGTAACACCGAACACTCTTTTCTTCATACAATTATAGCAACACGCATAGATTAGATTGTGACTTCACTACGAGTTATTCTGCAGCTCGAGACCACAAACGTTTATATCCAAAAGCACTTTTCTCGTAGAATTATTGATATAGCTTGCGTGCATACACACTTCTCCCTGTAGTAATGAATACACCATACAGCGATGTTCTTCCGTTATTCCTAACCTTGCTTTCATCTTAAGAATCCCAACCTGCCTCAGGGTGCCCAGTGGGAGAACTGTAAACTGTTAGGGTTAAGTGGCTTATTGTGAGGGAAGGTTAGCTTTAAATTAGCCTCGCGATAGCGAGGAATACATATCAAGAGCGAGAGGATACATTTGCACGGCGAAATTTTATAGAGACGTTTTCATTGCAAAAACGGAGTAAGGAGCTAGCTAGTGACTGCTTACTTTGTGGCACTGGAACCTTAAACATACTTATCACGGTGAACTTGTGCCACGGCCTCACGTGTGAGGTGAGAAGATATTCAAAA
The DNA here is from genome assembly GCF_000517525.1 of Limulus polyphemus. Classification (NCBI taxonomy): domain Eukaryota; kingdom Metazoa; phylum Arthropoda; class Merostomata; order Xiphosura; family Limulidae; genus Limulus; species Limulus polyphemus. Next base: position 428,522 of record NW_013665825.1, on the reverse strand, counting down.
CTAAGAACTACCCTGGGAAGGGCTTGTAACTGGAGAACGGATTAGTGTTCAAGTAATGCATGATATCTGTGAATGGAAAGTTTGAATAATACATAGAGCCAACAAATTTCATAAATCCGAGCATTTTTTTTATCATTCGTTTTTCAGAACTTTTTGCTATCGTTAAAGTATGACTTGTAATAATGTTTTGCTGGAAACGGGCAGTACCGTGTCGTTTACCAAGCGCGTAGAGTAAGAAAAACTTTAAAAAGTTTGTTTGTTCTATTTCGCGCAAAGCTACTCGAGGGCTACCTACGCTAGCCGTCCCTAATTTTGAAGCGATAGACTAGAGGGAAGGCTGTTAGTCAACACCATCCACTGCCAACTCTCGGAATATTCTTTACCAGCGAATGGTGGGATTCACCGTAACGTTATAACACCCCCAAGACTGAAAGAAGTGTGCATGTTTGACGACTGATTTCGATCCCGTGGCGCGCATCGCCATAACCACTAAGTCATTCCAGACCTTTGTTAAATAGAACTTGGTGCAATAGTTATATAGAACATTTTACGTGGAGAGAAATGAACACATTAAACCATATAATAATATTTAAATATATCTGCTGATTTATTACATTTGTATCACACTTATAAAGTTCGTTGGTACTTACTCACAATCAGCTTTTCTATTGTTAGTGAGCTTTTCTTTTTTGTTTGTTTCTTAGAACTTAAGCACAAAGCTACACAATGAATAGAATACTGGCATAGCTTTTCTATATGCTAATATACGTGGATAAGAACTATAGAAATTAGGCCAAATAAGTTTTCTATGTAAACTGCTTTATACTTTAAATAGCTTAAAAAGTAATATAACACCACGTATCGTAAACAGAGTCTATGTTTTATTAGAGTTTCTATAAGTCTGCAAGGAAAATAAATGTAGCGTAAAATTATGAGAAGTACATAACAATGCTGAGTAATAAATTATAAACGTTGACGAAGATACGTTTAGATTTAGGTATCTGCCACTTATTCATTTGTTTGACCAATCATTTCTTTTGATTTTTGACAGGTTATTTGGAGCTAAGTGCGCCAAGTGTAATTCGGGTTTTAATAAGGATAATTTTGTGATGCGAGCCAGGAACAAGATTTATCATCTTGAATGTTTTCAATGTATGGCCTGCTCGAGACAGTTAGTTCCGGGAGACGAATTCGCCCTCAGAGACGATGGACTTTTCTGTAAGGCTGACCACGAAGTTTTAGAGAAAGCTAACAACAACAACAATAGTATACCCCTCAACGGGAAAGGAAATAACAGCAAAGCTAATGACAGCACTGGTTTGCAAATGGCGGGTACGTAAAATTAACGAATTTGCTTGTTATCATTTTTTTGTTCTAATTTTTATTTTATCTATTAAAATTACTCTTGTTCACATTAACAATTTCTTTACCAATCGTTTCTCTGTTGATTCTAGTCTTACTAAAGTTTTTTTTTTTTTTTTAGTCTTTCCCCTCCCCTCTAACACTAACTTTGACCTAACAGAATATCATTAAAGAATATTCTGGAATTATAGGATCAATTAAAATATTTATATGTCTTAATGAAATTTATGACAGCATGTGATTCCTAGTCAAGATTGGTAATTATAAGATCAAGTAACAGCGTTACACGAAATTCCAGTAAAAGTAGGTTTTAGTTGCTAACCAAGAAGTAAAAATTTTAGAAAAAAAACAACAACAACAACTTCATGATTCCCTTTGTTATTTTGTTCCTGAAATAATAATAATAATCCCAGATTATTCATCATTACGGGCCATATTATGCTAATCTTCATTATTCAGTGTATTGCTATTGCGAGAAAGGGCTATTTGTTTTTAAATTACTTTACGCTTTATTTAAATATTCGAATATAAGTTATTTTTTAAAACTAATTCGGGGAAGGTTCAAAATGAATGCTTAGAATACAGAATAATAGAATACAAAATAATGGAGAAATTTCTGCGGATAAACACTGTTTTTATATATAGACATAGATTTTTACATTAATTCATTGTTTGTCTACGTATCTGTGTTTTACGACCTTATCTCCAGTGCCAATTTTGGTTAAACACAGTAGCTTCGTATATATTCCATGAGTTTTTAAACATGGATTACTATGGCGTGAACTTCGTTGATTTTGGAGACTTCTTCTAGTTCTGTTGGATCTAACATAACTTGTATTCTTTCAAAATATGCTGAGTATTTATGACGTATTTGTAGCATTGTGAAAATAAACTAGAATATTAAAGTAAACCAAAACAATAAAATCATTTGCGATTCCCTTCTGTGCAGGAAATCCCAATATCAGGATTACACCGAAAATCATTTCCATCGACTATGTGTGTAGAAGAAAAAACCCTGAATTTATACAGTTGTAAATCATTAGAAATCCCCCGTGTTCTTAAAGAATAAAAAATGATAAATTACGGAGGTTGAATACGTTATATCAAAGCGCTTTTTCCAATTACGTGTATCTTGACAATAAGACCAAGCGTGTCTCAGTAGTTAGCGTAACGGACTGTGGATCGGCGGTTCGAGCCCGGTTACTGCCAGTAACATTATTTGAAAATTCGAGCTCGCACTATGAGTTTGTGGGTGCGCTCTAAGACTGACAGTCAAATCCCACTATTTCATTAGGGTAATCCACGAGTTGGCGGAAGGTGGCGTTGATTAGTTGCCTATCACTTCAAAATTAGGGACGGCTTGTGCAGATAACCCTCGAGGAAACCCCAAATGTTTCTCTAACCTTTTAAAAAAACTTCACCTTCTCTCGGACAACTGAAAATAAATCCTATACCAAAACGTTTCGCTTTTTTAGCGAAGCTTCTTCAGATCATTTTACCAAGTGAGAGAATTTTCCAGAAGATTAGTTAATTAACCTGTTGTACTTAACTCAGTTTCGAAAACTTGAATTCAGAGAAAAAAAACTCCTAAAACTCTCAGACCGATCTTTTTAGTTTTCAGTGTTATTTGAATTATAAAATTTACATAAGTTACTAAAGTAGGTTTATTGGAGAGACATAAATTAATGATGATTATATGAGATCTCATAAACATCCACATCTTTCAATTTAAAACTTGAGTTTTTAGGAAAAGAATATTCCTTTATGAATGTTATTGACAAAGTATTTTTATATTTTAGTGATTGTTTTAATTTATATAAAAATAACAGATCTTAGGCTTAAACCAAAAATGCAAGGATGAACAAAATACACTTTCTTACAAGAGTTATAATGTTGAATTATCAAAACACATTTGGGTTCCCTATTATGTTCATCTTAAAAAAATTACAAGCACTGGTGGATAAACATGTAACTGACAACCAATGTTAGTATACACAAACACACACTATAGACTCGTTCATCGTTTTCGTTCACGATATATCAAAACTTCTTATTCATCGTTCAAAGCTCGTGTAGCAAATATATTAACGTAATACAAAAGACCTTTGATCGTTATTTATAATAAGTTTCTGAGAGTGTGTTAGATTTGGTATCGGATCTAATCAGGGAGAGCTCTTTGTTTCTCTCCTGCAAGGAGAGAAAACATAGGTAGCACCTTCCTTGAACCCACTGTTTACCACTATACACATGTGTATTTACTGTTGCTGATGTGCTATAATCTAACATTGCCTTTGGCAGTTAAGCAAATATTTGATGACTGGACTCTTGGGAAAGGAACTCGTTGGATCAATCTTTTGTTTCCTTCGGATATATTTACGAGGAGAGTAAACTGACTGATTATGGTATACAGTAACTTGTAATGGTTGTTGTATGGGGTTGAATATAGCTATTGTTGACTACTGTATTCACATTTTCTTTCTTTCTAAGTACCTTTAACTACTAATGAACACGTCTTTCATAATAGTAGTGTGCTTAAGTTTTAATCCACTTAACTTATTAACAACGTGTTTTTATAGTAAGTACACTTTTGCTCAATACAAAGAGTCAATTATAATACACTTATGTCATTTAAGGCTAAATTGAATTGACTAAAATGTCATAGAATGATTTAGTTCAAGCTCCTATATATATGAATGTGTGTGTTTGTTTCACACAACAGTTTATTTTATTCTTCTTTTCAACTTTTACAATTATTTAAAATCATTTGTTCTTTAAAGAACCAGCTTTCACACGTAAACGTAAGTAGTGCAAGCTACGAAACCGGTTCTTAATTAAAGATCAAGTAATTTTAAATAATTATAAAAGTCGGAAAGAATAGTAAACTAAATAATTGTATGAAATATAATATCCACAGGAAGTAAAATTTGAGTCGCCAGATTATATATATATGGATGGATATCTGTCGGTGTATGTACATTAAATCCGTAAGCCTATCGGTAGGAAGATACTTAAATTGTGTTAAGAAAGCCTTATCTATAAAGAGGTTAAAAATAACCATATTTACATTTATTGCCTGGCATAGCTATGTCACTGTGTAGTTAGTGTTCATTGCATAATATTGTTCGTCTGGAAACTGTTGTAATCTCCATCTTCTCCCTCTTAAGCTACACAGAGGTTTCATTGCATGACGAAAATGTGACATTGTACAGAGAGAGTGGAGAGAATTAAAAGCATATAATGTGATTATCGATCTACGTGGGATAAAATATTGTAAAGCTTTAATTTATATCTATATATCTCCATTATTTCTGGTATCTTTTCTTACCACTAGCTTATTTATTATTTATTTTAGTTTATTTTCATTGGTAAATACGTCATCTAAGGACACCGTTCATTAAAGAATAATATAGTTGTTTTTATAAAATTTTAAGAATGGAAATTAAGGAAATATTTATGGGCATGGTTACTAAAATTTATAACTGAAATTAACTAAATTAAATAAGATATAGGCAAAGGAAAAATAGACAGCAGTCTATTTAAAAAAAAACTCGACAAGTATGCTCTTTAAGATAGGATTCTGCTTCTGTCTACCGCAGGGAATCGAAACCCGGATTTTAGCAAGTCCGAAAGCTTGCCGTTGACCCACCAAAGAACTGTTCTTAGCTAACTTTCAACATAAAAAAAAACACCAACAGAATAGTTTTTAGAAGATATTGTGCGACTCGTTTAATAACATGACTCATTAATTTAACTGTGATTTTATTCGATTAAAGAAAATGATGATTGGGAAATTATTAGTTTAAGCCTCACGTAACCGATTCATTACGGAATTTTACGTGCTAATTGCAAAAGGATGTGGCTCATTAATTTTACCGTGTTTTTTTTTATTTGCTAAAAGAAAAAAAATCATTTTAGGAAAATTATAACCGTACGTGTAATCTAAACTTTTTTATTATCATATCGGTCTGTAAAAATTTTCACGCGCCGATCGCCAAAGAACACGACTCGCTAAGTTTCCTACGCTTGTACTGTTCGCCATTGAAATAATAAAGAAATGTATAAAAATACTATTGCATGCGAAAATAAAATTTAATAAGACTCATTTAGACTTAACGGTTTTTTTTATTGGGACACATTTGCTGGTTTTATTTACATTTCTATAGGATATTCATTCCTGATTCCCATAATGACACATTACTGGTATCCCAAGGTTTTGTCGATTTTTAAAACTTAATGGTTTTTCTCTGATCATAAATTATCATCATAGCAATGGTTTTGATGTGATGTAAACAGTTTATGTAAAGATCTGGGTTTTGTCAGAAAATAGAAACGCTAGTATCTAACGGTGAAACCTGGTGGATGGGAATTTAAGATATAACCGCAGTAAGATATCTTCTTGACCTTAGTTTGATGTGTCTGGTATACTAGAAACTAATATTTTGTCAAAACGATGATGCCGTGTACGTAAAGACATGGATGTATCTATATATATACACACCAACCGAAATGTGTGGTTGTTTTTGCCTTAATGCATTATTATTCAAGACAAGTTAAAGAAGTCATTGGTTGGAGCTTAGCTCTCGTATTTGGAAGACCGTTCACTTCTATGGTTGCTCAGTAAGGAACAATAGTCTCTGATGGTGTTTGTTTTTTGGATGACCATCCTTGACGATGTAACTCTGCAGTGTTATTCCTACATTGTCGAATATTTCCCTCCCTTTGTTGACCCTTCACTAGCTGTGATGGACACCTGCGTGTTCTCACACTGCACGACGAGAAGCTTTCTGCCCTGGCAACCGGCCATCTCTACTTAGTCTTTATTTGCTCACCTGATCACTTCTCACGGGCCGACCGAGGCAAGACGAAATCCGATCTTGACACAGTGCGTGTTGTTCCGGTTAATTAAAACTGACAGAAAGTGAACGAGGGTGTAGTTCTGGGTTGTCTCCTTCCCACTCTCTTCTTTCGCGAATTCATTGGCACATACAGACAGACAGATACGTACACACTCTATCCCCCCCACCTGGTACTTGGGGCCCAACAAAGTATCCCTGCGGCGATATGGATAAGATCAATCTGACGTGTTTCCAGCATCCAAATTGGTCGTCAGTATTGATTTAAAAGGAAGTCAACAAGCGTCCAGGATTTGCTACACAAACATCTCATTGCGCATTTTAATGTAAATTTTAATTGTATACGCCTTATTAAAACCAAAAAAACGCCAGCTTCAAAAACATAATATCTGTCTTATTTACAAATATTCAAGTATAATGATATTAGGAAAAAAAGTAGCGAAAATAAGCTGTTTGTACCACGTGCATAATTTCAAACCAAATTATAGGTACCACAGGAGAACACCATCCGTTTCAGAATCACCAACGTGCGGGTATCTTTAAAAATCATGTAAATACCACGTACTGCTAGATAAACAACGTGCGGGTATCTATAAAAATCATGTAAATACCACGTACTGCTAGATAAAGACCGTGCGGGTATCTTTAAAAATCATGTAAATACCACGTACTGCTAGATAAACAACGTGTGGGTATCTTTAAAAATCATGTAAATACCACGTACTGCTAGAGTAAACAACATGCGATGAATAGGGAACGCCCAATGATGTTGAAAACCAGCATAATTTGTACACTTTATCTAGCAGTACGTGGTATTTACATGATTTTTAAAGATACCCGCACGTTGTTTACCTAGCAGTACGTGGTATTTACATGATTTTTAAAGATATCATTATAATACATTATACACTGTACGGCACCAAGAACGGATCAGGACATTAATCAAATATTAAAAAAATATGTTTTTAAGATTCACGCAAGTTTTTATAAGTCGTACATATTAAAACTATCGCTTATTTTATTCACAACCCTCTTCTTGCCAAATACAAAGGTGTTCACTTGTATCTATTTCAGTTCCCTTCTCTTTTGTACATAGAACGTATTTCAATACTTAAACTCGGGACTAACATTTGTATTTATCATGCTTAAATTTGACAGTTCATTGATAAATTATTTTATTGTTTACAGCTGGTCAGTCTTATTGTTGTAGATTACTATTGTTATAGATTCTCATGTGATTCTTTTTTTAAATTAAATTATGTTAGCCTCAGTTTTTGTATGCCCCCTAGTGAAATAAAGTAAACAAAACTTTTACTGTATACTTGCCCCCCCAGTGGCACAGCGGTATGTCTGCGGACTTACAACGCTATAAACCGGGTTTCGATACCTGTGGTGGGCAGAGCACAGGTAGCCCATTGTGTAGCTCTGTGCTTAACTTCAAATAAACAAATTGTATACAACAGGTAAAAACTAGTGTGAAGATTAGGACATTATATCTCCGAGTCGATGTTCAACGGTTTCTTAACCTGTAGTTTAATAATTTACCAAATATTTTATGTTAATTATAAACTAAAATATACAAGAAAGTGGTTGCAACCTAAATTAATCCAACCTGTTATCACTGTTAAATAGACTCTCACCACAAACTCTCCATCCCCAGAGAATCATTCATCTGTTATACACGTCTAATGTTACCGATAATGAAGATTGTAATTAGGCACATTTATCTTTAAGATCCCAACTAGTCTTTAATATACAACAGTATATAAGGAATTCAGTCTTTGTATTTCAATCAATCGTGTTTGACGTAGCGAACAGGTATGTAGACTTAGCTGATTTCCCTTGTGAAATAGACATATCCCATGTTACACTTACGTAGACGTTTCACATGAACATATTCAACTTCATTCTGTGCATATTGTAGCAACCAGTTTGGTACTAGGTTATAGGACAGACTGTTAGTAGCTGTAAACTAGCAATAACTTGGTTCTTGTCTGAACTTAACCCGAACCCGAATTAGCGCTGGAAAAGCTTCATATTTTACGATTATTAGACCTACAAGATTTATTTTCTTCACAGAATTCAAATATCTTTCTCTGGCAATTGAGAAACATAATGAAACTCAAACCTCCACAAAGTTTTTTGCTTAATCTCTTATGAAAAACTGGATTAGATGTACCTTAACTAAAACCAAAAACAATGCAATAAAGTAACGTCAACTTGCTCGTTTTCTTGTAGCTAACGCTGAACCGATGCAAACTAACCGGAACAGAAGTTCTGTCAGGCCGCACGTTCATAAACAGAGCTCGGATGTTAAGTCCACTCGAGTGCGGACAGTGTTGAACGAAAAGCAGCTACACACATTACGCACGTGCTACGCCGCTAACCCGCGGCCTGACGCCCTTATGAAGGAACAGCTTGTGGAAATGACTGGTTTATCTCCCAGGGTGATTCGGGTGTGGTTCCAGAACAAGCGATGTAAGGATAAGAAGAAAAGTATCATGATGAAACAGATGCAACAGCAAGACAAGGTAAGTTATTCATTTTCACATATCATCAAGTAGCAAGTAGGCTTAGAAAGTTGACCAACTTCTCTGAATACTGTTATAATTCATAAAGTCTTGTTGTTGTTTTTTACCCCTAATACACTAAGGATCCATTTGCACATTAATAAACATTAACACGCACACGCTTATATAAATAAATATGACATTTATGAAATATATAATTTAAATTAGCAGCTCTCACGTGACGCGAAAAATACAATAGTATTATCTTAATTTATTTGACTTTTAAAATCAAGTTCTCTAAAGATACATCATATCAAAAAGAATAACGAACTGATACTGTCAGTGTTACTGCATAGATAATTGGAGTGCGCGCTATTGATACTCAGAACGTTGTATTGATATCAAGAGTATTCGCATATTTATACTGGGAATATAAGGGTATTATTATTGGGAGCGGTAGCGTACTGATACAATGAATATAGAATATTCATACTCAGAATATTAGCGTATAGATACTTAGGGTGTTAGTTTACTGAATGATTCTGGAAGTGTAAGGGTATTGATGTATTAATATCAATGCATAAGGATATTTAAACTAAGGATTTAATGCTATTGTTAGTGGAAATGTTAGAGCATTGATACAAGAAGTAAAATAGTGTTAATAGTAGGAGTGAAAGGCTACACAGATCACATATTTTACGTTTCGGGCAGTCCTACAACCCCGCCCCCTTTTAGAACAGTTGTCTGCTCAAAGTTTTGAGTAAGTAAATTAACCTTGTACAGTTAGTTGGCACGTGCATGATTTCCGTGGGTAGGGGTATTAAAGCTTCATAGTTATTCGGGTGAAACGAATCGTCTTCGTCTTATACTCGTTACTATAGCTTTCATGACTCGATCGCTAAGCCGAAAACAGGAATATTTACCGTGGAGCAGGACTCTGAGAGGGAGGGGGGTTAATTTCGCTCTTATCGTTGAAAAGGGTATAGTGACGATTATAACTTCAACATCCACGAATGTAACCGTTTTCCTGCTCGTTGTATGCAATATAAACCACGCGATTTCCAATCACAGGAAGTAGAAAGGTCATGTGTTATAACCTATGAAAAGGTTGACTTGATAGAAAATTGTTTTTTATGAGCATAACTTTTATAAAAAAACAACATATTTGTTTCAATATACTGAGTTTACATGTGTCTGTACGAGTTTTGATGTAAAACTTGCTATGTTTATGTGTTGTGGATCTACCTAACGATACGCTTGTTAGTGATTGTTATGCAGTAGTATATGTTATTGGTTTGGGATACAAACAAAGAAAATTTATTATGGTAAATTTTGTTTATTAAAAAAAATTACAGTTTTTTTTTCAGACAGTCAATAAAGACTTAATATGGTTATGTTTGGTAATTCAAACTTGTTGATCTAAATATAATGGCTGTACAAACGCATAAATATGTCAGTCAAGTTTTGTTTGTTTTGGATATTCGCGCAAAGCTACACAAGAGTTAGCTGTGTTAGCCGTCCCTAATTTTGAACTGGTAGGCTAGAAGAGAGGTGGCTGGTTAATAGCACTTACCGCCAACTGTTGGTATGCTCCAATCAAACATTGGAATATGAGTGGCGAACGCGATTTTACGGTAACGGGACGCGAACCATGAGCATTGGTCTCACGTTTGGCAATTCGGTACGCTAGCAGCTCGGCCACGCCCTGTCCCAAGGTTTATAGAGGACATTTAACTCGTTTTTCTCTTGGAAACTGTACAGTATTATAATTACCCCCTCCCCCCAGTGACACGGCGGTAAAAACTGGGTTTGAATACTAGTGTTAGGCTCATTGCGTAGCTTCGTGTTTAGCAACAAACAAATAATGTCATAGTTGCAATTTCTTTCAAGTAAGGGTTTTAAATTACCCATGGATAAGTTATTTTGCCAACTAGGATGGGAAATTTGTTTTAAGGACTCATTGTCTTTTTATCTGCATTGCAGCAAACAGTGGCCTATTTTGTGCGAAGCTTAAAAGTTGATACATTGTTTTCAGTTTATTCAAGTATATGCTGCTGGTGACTCCCCCTCCCCCTTCAGTTAATCAACTTAAAAGATTTTTATGAGTCAACAGACAATGCAAATGATTAAACTGGCTGGATCGTTTTTTTTGGGGGGGGGGAGTGTGCTTTCTGAAAAAGAACATAGAAACTGCGTAGGGTAAATATGTCCATATTAGCCGCGTAACGCGGAATTTGAGGTTTGGGGGGGGGGCAATACCGAAGAATTACAAAGAAATATTCAGTGTATAATATCGGACAAATACATGCAAAACAAACAAACAAACAAAAAAACAACATTTGGAACAGGTCGTGATAGTAGGGGCAAGAAATAAAATAGTTGAAAATTTCCATTTCATTAAGATGAATATAAACACTTTTTTTACCTATTAAAGTTTGTTTTATTAAGTACATGTTGAATTTGAACAATGATTAAATAACGCAGTTCTCTCTCTTAGAATAATAAAATATATTGATTTGACCTAGTTTGTTTTAAATAATTTTTATTTTGTACAAATCTCTGGGAACCATCTTTCCGCCGGAGCTACAGGGAGAAAGCTATACAATTTCAAATATCGTCACGTGGTTAAGATCCTAAAAATACGTTTTAGAGCCTTATAAAGGGCTATATGCTAAATGACATTTGGACAAAGTTAGGTCATTGAACAAACTGATTGTCACATTATATTTTGGTTTGATGGAGAAAAGCAAAACATGGAGATGATGGGAAAACGTATCTGTGTTTTACTTTGATATATCAGGATAGCCTGTGTTTTACTTTAATATATCAGGATAGCCTGTGTTTTACTTTAATATATCAGGATAGCCTGTGTTTTACTTTGATATATCAGGATAGTTTGCTCATATGTAAAAAAAAAGTAGTACTTACTGTTCTAATTGGCGCTGATACGTGAAAAAATATATAAAGTATAATAGAACATTCTAGACTGATCGAGAATACACGACATTTTGGTTCGCCTATATAAGGATACGTAAAGTTATAATGTATACGCCTCTCTTGTTTAATCATAGGGGAAATATACAAACAAGAAGGGTTTTTATAGGCAAAGGTAAAAACATAAAGGGTAGTAGGTATGCCTTTCTGTAGCTTGATTATAGACTCAAAGTAAAAACAGAAAGGATCACATAATATTATATAGGAGAAAGGTAAAAAACGCGAAAAGCCAAGTAATATTCTAGTTCGAGCATGGAGAGAAAGGTAAGAGCATGAAGGGGCAGTAACGTTCTAGTTTGATCATAGTGAAAAAGGTAAGGGCATGAAGTTAACCTCTAGCAGTGTCACGGGGTCAAAACTACTAGTGTATGAAACCTCTGTTCCGCTTTCGTTTAAAAATACAAAGCTTAATGTGTTGATTATTTAAGGCTTTTTTTTTTATAAAGCTTTTGTTTGATTTGGGGATGAAAGTTTATTTGTAATAAGCACAAAGCTATACAAAGGGCTATCTGTGTTCTGCCCACCACGGGTTTTGAAACCCGGTTTTTAGCGTTGCAAGTCCGCAGACATATCGCTCTGCCACTGGCAATAGGCGATTTTTCAAGAACACAATACGCAAGCGTCCCCGAAGACAAATAATATAATTTTCCTTAAATTACAAGCCTCACTGCCGTTTGATGTTATTCATTTTAAAGAGGGACACTAATTTCTTGATATATTAATTCGCGCTTTCTTCAAGGCTCTGTTCCTTGTTGTAAAATTTACATTTAATGCACGGAAACAGTCTTGATTTTACAGTATTTTTCAACTGATAATATACGAAGTATGATCTGTATTATAAAAATGGTAGAATCAGGACATACTTTTCAGCGGAATTACTTTAGGAGATTACAGACTTTCGTATTTTTTTCTAAACTGTTGTAAATAACGACGAAGAGAATAAACCTAACGTATTATATACAGCGAAAATCTTCCTAAACTATGTTTTAGATAAACCTACGTGCTTATTCACGTTGTTCGCCCAGCACTTTTGCTAGCCGTAATCCGGGGGCCCATCAAAGAGATTTAGGTGTTTGCCACTAATCCACTTACTTCTATCTGCCGATTCCAAGTCCCAAATGGGCGGAGAAAAGAGAGCAGAAGCAGCCGTGCGGGTCGGCCGTTTCTCGGTGCTCATCACTAGTCTTCCTTCGGGAGCAGCTGAACTGTGAGCCGGTTTACTTGCTGGTTTGTTCGTGTCGGAAAAACTCCCTCCCCGCGAGACGCATTACATTCTCGTTACTTTGCAGTATCCAGATTGTGACACGATTGTTCTTTCTAGATACCTTTCTTCACCTTGCTATTGACTTTGGTTAAGGAGAGAACAAACACCTCTGAAACACCTCAACTCGAACATATTCTTGGATACCTAAAGTTATCCTGTTGGAATCATAGGAGTTTCTTGGACTTGTACTTTGAAGGAAGAAAATAACAAGGTTCTTTAAACTGGAAATGTCTAACTAATGATGTTCTTAGGTATTTAAAACTCAAAACACCCTTTTATTGCACCAACAACGAAACAGCTTGTTTCACAAATCACGCCAGTTTATAAGTCATTAACTAAAGTGTATCTGAAATAATTATTGTTATCCAAATTAGCACATGCCAAAGTATTTGTAACGTATTGTTGAAAACCAGTGGACACGTGTAAAGTATTTGTAGTGTATTGTTGAAAACCAGTGGATTTGTGTAACGTATTTGTAATGTATTGTTGAAAACCAGTGGATTTGTGTAACGTATTTGTAATGTATTGTTGAAAACCAGTGGATTTGTGTAAAGTATTTGTAATGTATTATTGAAAACCAGTGGAGTTGTGTAGGAGAAAATGGTTATTCCCTTTATTTATTTGTTTTGTTTTGTTTAACTTTCATGAGATTGTTTTTGTGGTTAGGCCTACAAAATGGCGTCACCTGAAGTATATGACACTAATGTGTTACTTGGAATATAGCTAGTGGAATTTCATCTGCATGTTCCCCCAAATATATCACGTTCAGTAGATCCATTGAAACTTCCAACTCGAATGTATGTATCTATATTTTTGAACCATCTCATTACAGACACTTTACACTAATAGAGTTGGACATAATTACGTCAGCGTTATATTATACGTAATGTAAGGCTAAAAGGGAAACAGTCTGGTTACCTGAATTTTGGGAAGCTTAAACGCTGTTGTAGGCAACATCGATAAATGTTTCTTTGCTAAAGAGAAGCTAATAAGCACTATTATATTAAACGTACTAGTAAATCTCTATATACGCAGCCTTGCCAATAATCTCACTAAGAAGTTATTCATTGCTATGTAACTAGTTATTGTTAATGAAGCTCTCTACCAATAGCCCTCCCTGATGAGACAAAGGGAATTGGGAGGTCTAATCTTAGAGTTTGAACTTGCCAGATGGCGGCACGTGGCGAGTTACGTGTAGTTCTGGCTACAAAACAATGACAAGCGAGGCCTTCTCTGTGAAATCCTGTGTTATATTGCATCTCACGGTTGGCGAAAATTCTCGTTGTCCTGTCGGACGGTGGTTATAACGCACGCGGTAGCACGCGCAAAAACCCCGTGGTGGCGATTATCGGTCACCATCCGCGGACGCGGCACACGCCCGATGTGCATAACCTCCCTTCCGACGCTCTGGTAGCATTGTTCCGCAGACCGCCGACAGTTCATTATCGGGTTTTCTTCTGTGGGTTTCGAGAGGGGTGATCATTGTTCTCGAGAACTGAATGGCTAGAAGCCCTTCTGAACTATTAGTTTCAAAACTGCTTTATTGTCTGAGAGTAAAATAGATATCTCCATCCCGTCAGACTTGGATTTTTGTAAGAGATTGATGCACACGAATACGAGCGCGTGCGTGTTTGTTGATATGAATCAGTAATGCATCCTAATTGTAGATCATTCACCACAAACTCGTGTCCTAACAACATGCAGACTAGCGTTACTTTTTTTTCCATTGAAATATATATAAGGCTTATTTTAAGTACGATGGGAAGGGGGGGGGGCTTTGTGCCGTTCATTAATCGGTATCAAAATCGAAGAATATTCATAAAAAAAAAAAAACACTCAACTACAGTTGCGATTAGCCCGAATCTAGTATAATAGGAACGATACAGCAATATTTTTCAATACCTTACAGCTGAATAAATTGTCCTCCGAGCGGAGTACATACACTGGGAAACTGTTATTCAGAAACCCACAATCATAACGATGCAGTTATTTAACAGTAGACACTTGCAAAATGAAGCATGCGTGTAAGTAGGGTATGCTTATAAAAGTAATCGCTTTTAATAAAGGAACTCCTGGCGATGAAAGTAAAGTCCCCTAGCGAGAGATATTTGCAAAAAGCAAACATGCGTGTAAGCGAGGAAATGCTTAAAAAGGTAATCAGTTTTAATAAAAGAGCTCCTGGCGATGAGAGTAAAGTCCCTGAGTGATAAACATTTGCAAAGTGAAACATAAGTAAGAAAACTGTTATAAAGGTAATCCTTTTTAAACAAGAATACTTGGTAATACTTTTAAATTTAAGTTCAGTAATTATCAAGTGCCATTTCTGTCGCAAAAACATGGTAACAAAAAAATTAGATATTTAAAACCTAAAACATGTGGTGAACAAGAAAGTCCGTATAGAGGTAACTTTTTATTGATAAATAGAAAGCTACGCAAACAGCTATCTGTTCGCTGCCCAGCGCGAGAATCGAAACCTAATTTTTGGAGTTATAAGCTCTCAGTCTTACCGCTGAGCCACCAGAGATCAATATAAAGGTAATGAAAGAATGTAGAAATTTGCAAAATGAAACATATGGTAAGGAAAAAAATCTTATAAGGTTAAGAATAAAGAAAGCATGGTAATAAAAAAAATGTAGACATTTGCAAAATGAAACATATGGTAAGGTAAAAAATCTTATAGGGTTAAGAATAAAGAAAGCATGGTAATAAAAAAAATGTAGACATTTGCAAAATGAAACATATGGTAAGGTAAAAAATCTTATAGGGTTAAAAATAAAGAAAGCATGGTAATGAAAGAATGTAGACATTTGAAACATGAAACATATGGTAAAGAAAAAAATCTTATAGGGTTAAGAATAAAGAAAGCATGGTAATAAACGAATGTAGACATTTGCAAAATGAAACATATGGCAAAGAAAAAGTTAGAAACAGCTATATCTGAACCAAAGAGGCTCTTACCTGGCCCTTTTAGCCTATTGCTTACATGTTCGGGTGGACAAACAGACAGACGGGTAGTAAAAACATTGTTCCATTGCATTTCATGCTGAAATTGAAAGTATAATACTTTAAGTTAACGGCAAACGAGTAAATCTGTATACTACGTTTTTGTGTACGACGTCATAAGGTCATGTTCTTGGCTATACTGACCACCACCTTCTGGAAATCTATTGCAACGTACATGAGTATATTAAGGCAGTAGAATCACGTTTTCCTCTTCTGCGACTTATCTAGTTTACAATCCTTCGAAAAAATAGAAAATGTGTTTGAACGGGTTGCCGGTTGCACTTCTTGGAAATTTATTTCACTTTCAGGAAAATGATTCTAAGTATTGTCCTGTCGTGCCAGGAGAAAGTTGACAATTACACAGCTTTTCCATTGATAGGGAAATTCTAATACGATTAGTATATGAACTTATCGGCTATTTAACCATTATTTTAGACATTTGAGCGTGGAGTTTTTGTAATAGCTTCTAAAGCCTCTTCAATATTAAGCTCTCTATCAAATTACCGGTAAAGGAAGGTTACGAATATTGAAACTTTTCTTATTGCTACCAGTTCACAGATAACGGGCTCCTCGCTAAGGGACTGATGCTGGAATAATTAGGCTATCCGCTGTAGTATTTTCTGTTTCGACTCATCTGGTCCTTATTAAGAAGGTAGAACCGGTGGTGTAGGTTTGGTGTTACCCTGGTAATTTGCTCATGTTAATTCTTCTTATATAAATGTTTGTATAATATTAAAGAAAAAAAAAACATAGAAAATTAAGACATATGAACAAAGATGCAAAAACCACCATATCGTGTGCTATGCCCACCACAAGGCTCGAATCCCGAATTTTAGCGTTATAAACTATCAAGCTTACCGCTGAGCTACCGGTAATTTAATTCCAAACACACGGAAACAACATCAAAAGCACTTACAGAACACCTCGTTACTTTTAAAAATATTACTAAAGTGTATATCGACTTGTGTATATTAACAAAAATAGAAATTATTATTACTTGTTTTGTCTTATGGTACACACATCAGTTTACTTGCAAACCTTTATTGAAAATCCAGCAGACCGTCTGTAACTACGCTAGATCCTAGTCCGTTGAATCTATTTCAAATATTGTTTTTAGCCTCTTTATTAGCTTAAGTATTACTTCTGTAATATCAACAATGTTATCGTTATTTGAATTAAAGAAAAAAACAAATATGTTTGTTATTTACTGTTAACACGTTTCATAGAATTAGGTTTAAAGTTAAGTTTCATTGCTAAATAATTTACTGGTAGCTGAATGGTAAAACTTCGATAGTATTGGTTCCGATACGTTATTTTTGTATTCCCAACAAAACCTTCCATATTGTATTCTCCAGTGTAGCAAACAACACCTATGCCCTTACTAGTTCCCATGGTTTATCTTGGAATATCCCACAAACCCTAAGAAACCATTTTATCTTGGAATATCTCACAAACCCTAAGAAACCATTGTGTGTTATATTCTCTACTATTACAAACAATAACCATATCCATACTAGTTCCCATGGCTTATCTTGAAATATCCCACAAACCCTAAGAAACCATTCTATGTTATATTCTCCACTGTTGCAAACACTAACCATATCTATAGTAGTTTCCATAGTTTATCTTGGAATATCCCACAAACCCCAAGAAGCCATTCTGTGTTATATTCTCTACTATTACAAACAATAACCATATCCATAGTAGTTTCCATAATGTATCTTGGAATATCCCACAAACCCTAAGAAACCATTCTGTGTTATATTCTCCACTGTTGCAAACACTAACCATACCTTTACTAGTTCAGATGGTTTATCTTGGAATATCCCACAAACCCTAAGAAACCATTCTGTGTTATATTCTCCACTGTTGCAAACACTAACCATACCTTTACTAGTTCAGATGGTTTATCTTGGAATATCCCACAAACCCTAAGAAACCATTCTGTGTTATATTATTCACTGTTGCAAACACTAACCATACCTTTACTAGTTCAGATGGTTTATCATGCTACTCATAACAAACTCTTCCATACTTTATTCTCTACTATAGCAAACAATAACCATACCGGTTCCGGTGGTACATCGTGTTCTTTACCGGGTGACACCCCACTCCAGACTTTCACACGCTATGACTGTTGTCAGAACAAAAGGCAAAAATTACACCAGATTGCCATGTCAGATCGATTCTGTTCGACATCAGAAACAATAACCACGTTCGAGAAAATTGCATATTTTCGTGTCCTGCAGCAGAGGGTTCTGTAGCAGCTCATTCATAGGAAGTACACGCAACTTATCTGTATGTGAAGTACTTTATTCAACGTTGTTTCTCCGATGTTTAAGGTGTACACACACTCATACATAGTTCTATCCAATATGAAATGTCTGCTTCCTGTCACTGTATACCATGACGGATCTACTGCGTTGTTTAAAAGCATAAGGATAAATCGATGAAAACAATGACAATATTTTCAATATTCAAGAGTTTATATCGGGTGTAGAAAACATGATATCAACGCCTACACAATGTAAATCTTTATGGTTTAAGCTTCATAGACATTTCAGCATGTACGATATTTGTAAAGGCTTCGAAATCGCTATCAGGCTGACTCCCTCTATCAAAGTATAACTGCATTTAAACATGCAAAAATTTAATTGTACCAATTTAAGGGAAAAGGCTTACTTGTTATGGACCTGATGTTAGGTTAAGCTAGCTATCATTGGGTTTAGGCTCTAAAAGTTGGGATAAGCTGGCCATCATTTGGTTTGGGCTGTAAAAGTTGGGTTAAACTGGCCATCATTTGGTTTCGGCTCTAAAAATTGGGTTAAGCTGGCCATCATTTGGTTTGGGCTGTAAAAGTTGGGTTAAGCTGGCCATCATTTGGTTTCGGCTGTAAAAGTTGGGTTAAACTGGCCATCATTTGGTTTCGGCTGTAAAAGTTGGGTTAAACTGGCCATCATTTGGTTTCGGCTGCAAAAGTTGGGTTAAGCTGGCCATCATTTGGTTTGGGCCGTAAAAGTTGGGTTAAGCTGGCCATCATTTGGTTTGGGCCGTAAAAGTTGGGTTAAACTGGCCATCATTTGGTTTGCGCTGTAAAAGTTGGGTTAAACTGGCCGTCATTTGGTTTGCGCTGTAAAAAATTGGGTTAAGCTGGCCATCATTTTATTAAGACTGGAAAAGTCAACTACTGCTAGTTGTAAACAAAACTGTTAGCTCTAATGTAATGTATAAAACGGAAAAATGGAGAGGGTTTATTGTTTTGCAACTGTGTACAAATTATATTCACAACACCCATTTATTATCCAAGTTTGAAGAGCTCGCATCAATAAACATGTTAACAGCATTTTTCTTTCTTGTTTATTTCTAATGTTTAAAAGTCATGTTGAAACACTAATGACGATACATTGTATATGATGTACCAGCCAAGCTATTGCGGAACTATAGCCTAAGAGTAACTCGTGGTAGCTAATCAAGTAACGTTCAGAAACAAATGGGAAGAATGGAGATACGGCTTTCTAACTACCGAATATTAATCAATACAACAATGCTATTTCGGTTCAATTACATCATTGAACATAATGCTTTGTCAAATCGCGTGATATCTCAGACGGAAACGAGAAAGCTCGATAAATGTAAACATGGAAGGAAGCTAACCTTCATGAAGTCTCATCCAGTGCAGCACAGACGATCACTTTAATTTAACACTATGATTTTATTGCTCATTTTACATAGTTAATAAGTTCGACCATAGATATGAAATACGGCATCAAGTGTAACTTACCCATTTAGATATTTTAATTAAATTTAAACTCTATTAATTGCATTTAAGATTATTAAATGAACATCTTCCATTGTATCTTTCTGGTTTATAAGTAATGGAATGCTTACTTAACTTACTTGTATTGTTTGTGATAACAAAGTGTTTTTTAAATAGATTTACTAATATTGTGCGATTTGAAATAATACTTCTTAAAAATGAAAATATTAGAATATTTATCTTTATATTTGAATGTGTGTAAGGATGCAATGCTCTAAATATGTAAGCAGAAAATTTTTTTGCAGAACTAATTCAGCCGAAGTTTGTTATATATTTTAATTTGCTTTCACGTTTGTTAGTCGTTTAGAGGTAAAAATATAATAACAGTAAAACAAAACTCGTAAAACACATTTAAGGTTGTTTAAGATATGTGCTTTTTATAATCTTTAGATGTAAAGGCCGTTTAAGATGTGTGCTTTTTTATAACCTCTAGATGTAAAGGTCGTTTAAGATATGTGCTTTTTTATAATTTCTAGATGTCAAGACCGTTTAAGATATGTGTTTTTTTATAACCTCTAGATGTAAAGGTCGTTTAAGATATGTGCTTTTTTATAATCTCTAGATGTAAAGGCCGTTTAAGATGTGTGCTTTTTTACAATCTCTAGATGTAAAGGCCGTTTAAGATGTGTGCTTTTTTATAATCTTTAGATGTAAAGGCCGTTTAAGATGTGTGCTTTTTATAACCTCTAGATGTAAAGGTCGTTTAACCTTAAGATATGTGCTTCTTATAAACACTACATCTAAAACTATGAAATATATCAACAACATATATCCGATGGTGTAAATAATATGAACGCTATGAGCTTAAAATAGTCTCCAGGTAAAGGTTATAAACAAATGTTACCATAAAATCTAAAAGTGTAAAAGCTGTGAAAGATGTGTGCTCCTTATAATCTATAGATGTAATACCTGTGAAAATGTGATTAATTCGTTGTAGTTTCTAGGCCATTAAAGATGTGTGCTCTACATAGTCTCTAGATGTAAAGTCTATAAAAATCAAATTAACTTGTTATAGCTTCTAAGCCTTTAAAGATATGTGCTCTATATAGTCTCTAGATGTAACGGGTATGAAAATCAAATTAACTTATTATTAGTTTATTAGTGTGTGAAGGTTATGAAAGTTACCATAGTTTTTATCACATGAAATTACTATATATTTTAATCCTTAGAGGAAGTAACTCAAATACAAGTTTAAATACTGGAGTTTTTTAGTTCGTAAAATCTCACAATTCGAGAACAAATTATTATTTTTTGACATATTTAAAAAAGAGTCTTGGTATATGTTTGTATCCTAGTAACGTCAGTACATCGTCTTTACTAGTGGTTCTAGATAAACGGTAATTGTTGAGCTACAAAATCTATCTATTGAGTTTTAAAGCCAACAAAGCTTTACCTAAATTAATTACAAAATCATACAGATAACAGGAGAAGTAACCCTAATAGAAATGAACGCTAAGCCTATCCACCCAAGAATGAAAGCAGTCAGGGTCTTCAGAAATAGGACGTGTTATATTGAATAGTAGTATTTTATTTTTTTAAGGATGACATATGCAATGCTTGTTGAAAGCCTCAGCATTTTTTTGGTATTGCATTATGGAGGATGTGTATAGTGACATGTGAGGTTGTCGTATTCTTTTTATTTTTCGCGGTTTACATTTCCTCCATGTCGTTCTTGTTCTAAGCGTTAAATTTATTATAAAACAGTTATATAAAGCATATACATTTGCTTTACCACGTACATATATAAGCAAACTTCTTTTACGGGCTAAGTGTTATAACTATATATAACAAATAAATATTTTATCTAAATATAAATGTTTGGGATTTTAAACATTTTATCATTACCTCTAATGGTTATTCTTTTAGTCCAGTTTATACAAAGAATATTAGTTTCGTTCTGTTCTTTTTAGATTCAAAAGTATTCCAAGCTTTAACGACTTTCCAATACTTTAAGGTTAATGTTATCGTCTTGTAACCGAGACGTGTGTTATATGAGAGGTGGTGATAACTGTTTTATAAGAGTTTTCTTCATTGTTTTTCTTTACCCTTACACCCATACCCTTACACCCATCTTTTTATTAGATGATTTGGAATGCTATTTTCTTTTTTTTTCTTTTTTTTGTTGATGTTTCAGGTGTTTTAAACCCCTATTTCTAATTTTCATTATTAATATTAAATAAATTTCAAGGTTTTTGTTAAAAGCTTTAGTTGTATATGAATGAACTGCGCTTACCCCCCCCCCAAAAAAAACCTCCACAAACAAAATGCGATTGAGTATATTAGTAGAACGCACCCAAAAATGCCGGTTCAGTTTAGTTTTCAAATAACATTTGTTTTTATTTTATCGTTGCTATAAGTTAAGGTTTTATTTGAACTTATTGAAATTTTATGAATTGCGAAACACTAAAAAAAAGTAAAAAAAAATAGAAAAAGCGAGAAGAAAAATTCTCGCAGTTCTAGTTGGATTAACACTAACATTACCATTCAACCCCATTAATCCTGATTTCTCTAATCCTTGTATTATATCCACTTTATGAAAAACCTAATCTCCACTTTGATTTGAAATTATTTTATTTTCCTGTGGATCAGTGCTTTAACTCACAAAATATTTAGGGACTGCTCATGACCCCACACTAATGTAAAAGCTGTGAAATGTTCTCTAAAGTTAAAAAGAAAAAAAGAAAAGAGGAAGCAGTATTGAAACTGTTTGATTTCAGGTACTGATTTAATAATCTCTTTATCGTTCACAGTTTGTCATCCTCTCCATGTCCGACTCCGACTGTTCTCCACAGCATTCCCCGGTAGGGCACAGTGCACTTTCTATATTTCGGGCCACCGTTCGGGAAGGCTATTGGGTTAGTGTCTTATTCACCCAAACATTTTTTTTTATGTCTGTTTTTGTTTCCTTTTTCTGACTTTATTTGTTCCTATACCACCTCATCTTTTGTATTATTACCTCTGTAGCAAACAACCACGCGCTTTTTTTTACTCTCACAGCCTATTTCACCTATATAGATCTCCGATATAGAATATTAAACAAAATCTAAACCCGACACTCAGTAGGTGATTTCCGCGAAATAAGCACATTTTTATTTTCTTTACTTGATGGAAATTGAGGTAAACCTTTCTGAATCGTTTCTCACCAATCCGCTTTTTATTTTCTTGAAAAAAAAGATACCGATAAGATGCTAATGATGAGATCTGAGATTTTCAGGAAGAAACTTATCAGGTACAATATTCGTCATTGAATAATATTAGGTTAAGAATATTTGAGCTTTCATAAAAGATCATTCTGTAAATATATTAACGTTTCTCTTATAATAGATTTCTATGTTGATAATAAAGCACTTTAATGATATTTAGACTTAAATAGGTTTCTCAGAAGAACATTTGTGAAGCGAAACTCGGTGAATCAGATTAGGCTATTAGTTTTTAGTTTTTGGATGCTGGAGCTCTCACAGGATGTTAATGTCTAGCTATATAAAGACATTCCTTACTATAAAGATATCAATTTGTTTGGATAAGGGAAGAAACTGCAGGATGCCATAAATATTTCTTTCCGAAAATCGACACGTACATAAATATTTGAGCACAAATCAGAGTTATTGTTTTTTTGTTTGTTTTTTCCTTTCTTTCTTTGTTGTCTCGAAATGGTCTCTATTTATAAAAACTAAAAGTAAAAAAGATAGGGAAGAAAACTGAGAAATACTTCACTGTTTCGTTTTAGTAATCTTTTAATTTACAATTTCGTAACAAACCTTTAGTGAATAAACGAGCTCTTGTTAATGAACTTTAAAATCCAATGAAAATGATGTGGTAATTAACCTTGTGGTATTTAACCTTTCAGACCAAGAATAGTTCGGAGGAAAACTAAATGGGTGTTTATTTCTCCCAAACCTGGTAAAAAAAAGTCATCTGGATTTACCAGTAATTGGGTGATTTTTTTTTTCAAAATTTTATCAAATTCAAATAACCATCTAAAGTATAAGGAGTTTTAGAGTCATTTGAAAATTCGTTCAGACTTTGAATTGTTTAAAATAATCTTTTTAAGTTACGTATTATATTACCCTGAGCAAAAATGGGCATTTTTAGTTGTATATAGAATATTCAGTTATTCAGAAAAACAAATAAAGAGGTGAGAGGTGTTTATTTCTTTCAATATACATTTCTGTCTCTATAATATATTGTTCTGTATGAAGTCATAGTATGAAAAAAAAACTTCTCCAGACTAAATTTTGAATGATGTGTGAACAAGCAAAACATTTGACCTCTTGCATTCATTATTATTTATTTAGGTACATGATGTCTATGATTCAAAGGTTAAAGGTTAAAGTTTTTTTGTTTTACTTAGTGATTTGTTGACTGCGAGAAGAGAGAATATTTAAGAGGGAAAATTGGTATCCTCAAAACCTTTTCTGGATCTTGAGTTTAAGTACAGTTGAGCTTGTAAGCCTTCCCAAGTGGTGGTCCTATACTGTTCTGTTTACTTAGCTTTATAAATTTAAGTCTGTTATGTACTATATCTTTTTAGGTTTGTTATTTCTATAGGATAGAAAAATAAAATGACAAATGCATGACTTAATTTAAGGGCTTTACATTTCTTTTCTAGTTTATACAAAACTTTTTTATGTCCTATGTGGAAACTAAGTTCGAATCACTTGTATATAATACATGTCACAAACGTATACAATGTATAACATACAATGAAACGAATATATGTTATTGTGCAATCTCTACTAGGCTACTTTTTTAAGGAAAAATTTTTTTTTGTTCTTACAAATGAGCATTTTGTGTATTTTTTTATATCTGATTTGTTTGTTGTTTTTTTGCACAGAGTTGTACAATGAGATAGCTCTCTGTGCTGTACCAAACGCAGGCATAGAATCTCGAATTTGAGAGTTATAAGCTCTCTTGTTTACCGTTGAGATACTACTCTAATAAGAAGTAAACTTTTCAAAATTTCATCAGACCGAACATGGTTTCGAAATAGCTTATGACATCATATGGATTTCGGTAAACTAAGACAAATTAAGTTTTACTCTTAAGTTTGAAGTCGTAAAAACTCCAAATACTGCCATAAAAGAAATTATGAAGCTTCTATATTTCTCCAATGCGTGCAATAAAGAATAGCATGACCATTTTCGGTAGGTAACTCGAGAGCTACAAGAACGTGTTATTACGTATGCAAGAAGACATTAAAATCCCCAGTAAAACTCACTAAGTCGATACCATTAAACTACATTAATGCACAACAGTGAAGGCTTAAAACAGTGTCTTCATATGTAAATATATCCGTTAGTGAGGATGAAGATAGCTGGGACTACACAAGAGGATAACGTAAGTGTATTCACGTTTATATAGTTACTTAGTGTAGTCTGTATCTCTCCCCTCATTCACTCCTCTCCTGTATACAGTAAGGTTGGCCTCTCGTTCTCGTAGCTGCATTATGTAAGTCTTTTTGTATCTTGAGATCCATCAGTTGGAGATGAGCCTAATGGACTCTGCTTCATCCAACAGCCTGTGTATTTGTATTGATCGTTTAAAAGGTCTATAAGCTTATTTGGAGGTAATTTACCGTATGTGACAGCCACCGTGGCTGGTGCATCACTGGATCACGTGACGAGCTTACATTATAACAGTGCCCACCCAAGACAGACAAATGGAAGTGCGTTGACCCAGAGATATACGCACGTATATGAGCTAGATATATGAATATCTACGCATATATCAACTCAATACATGAATATGCTCATGTTTCAGCTCGATGAATATACATTCACGTATGAGCTAGATATATGGATATATACATATCTATATGAGTTAGATATATGGATATACACACGTATGAGTTAGATATGGATATATACATATCTATACGAGTTAGATATGGGGGTATACATGCCTTCATACACTGAATCGTGTCATTTTAGACATATTTGAAAACAAACTTAGGCAGATTTGTATCTCCAGTTACACATCACATAACACAAACCGTTAACATATTATAAGCTATAATAAATGGAATTAGACACTATAATTATCAGTTTTGTTCAATTCTGTTTTTTATTTATTGTCCCATAAATAACGTGAGCAAAAACATTTTTAGTGAACATGTTCCTTTAACAATATTTCAGATGTGAAGAAAGTCATCAAACTGGTTTCTTTCAACATATTATACATTTTGTTTTTCAAATTGTTAAATTTTCAACGATACTATTCAGATTGTAATCTTTCGAAACTCGTCATTAACATTCCTGACCGTGTGTGATGAGATACTAAATACTGTTGGTGCATGCCACAATGTCCAGCTATCTGTTCCAAAATGTAAATTATAAACATTTTTATGATTGAAACTGTCACCGCAGTCTCCGCTTTTCTAAACCGGTTCAAAAGAAAACAAAATAACAAATTTAATACTATAAACTATTGGCCAATTTCAAAATTTGAGGTTTACCGCCTTGTAATTTATTTTTATTACCTTCCGCAGGAGGGCCGACAGGTTAGTCTTGGCACCATGCGTGGGGTTCCGATGGTAGCCTCGAGCCCAGTGCGACACGAGAGTCCTTTACAAGTGAATCCAATTGAAGTCCAGACTTACCACCCACCTTGGAAGACTTTAACGGAGTATGCCATGCAACCTGTCATTGATCCCAACACACCACATTTTCAGCAGCTGGTTAATCAGGTAAAGATCTGCTATCTTTTTACTGTAAAATGTAAACTAAAATCTTAAGTACAGAGTAAGAGTACTTACATTAAATAATCTCTTTGCTCGCTGATGGAGGTGTGTTGTTTCCTGTTAACGTATGTTTTGCATTTAATATAGGAATTTTGATGGTAATCCGTAACAGCAGTCTTTGAGATACAGCGAGATAAGCATGATGGTATAAACGTTTATCAACTCGTGGGATTATTTGTTGTGTCGTATGTTAACATACTTGTGCTTCATTCTTGTTAATAAGGTTTTCGAGATTTAGGCGTTTTGTATGGTGTTAAATAAATAAATGATAGTGTTAAAAATTATTGTTCCGATTACGATCTGTTTTCTTAAATCAATTTGATGAAAAAGTTACATTCACCAACTTAATCCAGTTGACATCAAAACCGTTATGGTCAAGTTATTTGCTAATAAAAATGACGCTCAAATCACTATTATGTCTGTTGTATCCCATCCAGTATAAAGAGCACTGGTATTAAGCGAAACACCTCGTCAGCACTGGGTATATATCAGATATAGTGTGGTTAACGTGTTATTATTATACGCTTTTTTTTTCACTTTCGCTCGAAAGTTCTTCTTCTTATTATTTTTTTAATTTTCGGACTTAAAACATAAACATGGAAGTTATTACAAACGCTCTGTACTTGCATTCTTACCCAAGGGTAAGATTATTGAAGTAATTTGTGTATTAGTTTATTTTTGCTCTGTTGTGATGAAGTGATAAAATAAATTACAATTGCAAATACCCTGATTTATCATTTCAGACCCGCTATTATTGAGTTTTTATTAAGTAAGAAAGCCGCCAAATATTTTGTAACGATTTAGTAAATGTCAAAGTGCTTTAAAGGAACGAAGGCAAAAAAAAATCCCACGGTAGAGAATTGTCTGCTGCAAACATGAACAAAAAATATTACATCACTCAGAATAAAACTATTTTCAAATCCTCTTGTGCCAGAAATGTAAATATTTTCCTGAAATGTAGCTTTAATTAACGGAAGGAAAAAAGGCTCCTACAATCGTTGTTCAGACAAAGTTATAATATGAATGTCTCCATGGACTCTAAAGTTGTAAAGCAAGATGATATGCCAGTTGAAAGCTTTCTAAATAAAAGCCACCATCTCATATAATTTGGATCTATCAAACAAGAGTTAGATAGTGTTTATACTGAATATTAAAAACCAATATTCAGTCTGACTATGTTGAATATAGGAATATTATCGGTGAAACTAAACTTCATATCGTAATACATTAAAGCTTCGACTTGCACTTAAGAACCTTCCTTCTTAACGTACCAGTTATATCGATGGATTTACAAATGTTAATGCTAAGCTGATGTAATTTTAACTTATACTTTTCTTTTTCTTCTGAAATTTGCAACCGTAACACATGAGACCATTTCATATAATTAGATACACGTGGGAGAAGAAAACGTTATGGTGAAGTATTGAGAATAGTTTGAATAAATATATTACTTAATTACGATTCACCGTCGGTTGTCACAATTTATGTATACTATCTTTGAAATGTAAAAAAAGCAATAGTTTTGTAACAAAAACAATTTGATCCCTATTTTATAAATGCTAAGTTTTTAAAGAGAAGGAACGGGTTTATTTCTAAATTAAAGACAGTCTCAAGTTTACTGTGACTGGCTTTTATATGTGTAAGTAAAACGTTTTTTAGTACCGTAAAGAGTAGAATATTCCATCATAATACAACAACAATTAAGTAATACTGATAACCATGTTATCAGCATCAACTCAATATTATGACAGTCATGAGAACAGTATTAACTCCTGATATTCTGAGAACCATGTTATCAGCATCAACTCGTGTATTATGACTGTCATGAGAACAGTATTAACTCCTGATATTCTGATAACAATGTTATCAGCATCAACTCATGTATTATGACAGTCATGAGAACAGTATTAACTCCTGATATTCTGAGAACCATGTTATCAGCATCAACCATGTATTATGACAGTCATGAGAACAGTATTAACTCCTGATATTCTGAGAACCATGTCATCAGCATCAACTCGTATTATGACAGTCATGAGAACAGTATTAACTCCTGATATTCTGAGAACCATGTCATCAGCATCAACTCGTATTATGATAGTTATATAGACTCCTAATACTCTTATAACGATTTCAGTAGTATTGTAAGTCACAACAGTAGTATTATTTCCTGGTATTCGGATAACCGTATCAATAGCATCAGCTCCTAGTACTCTGACAATCTGGTTTGTAATATTAACTTCGGTTGTTCTGATAATCATATTATCAGTCTTAGCTCTTTGTATTATGACACTGATGGCAGTGGTATTCTGATAACTGAATCAGCTGTATTAGTTCCCAGTACTATGGCAATCATGGCAGCAGTGTTATCTCACAGTACTTTGCTAATCATATCAAAAGATTCAGTTCAAAATATTGTGACAGTCATGGCATCAGTATAGACTACTATATCGAGTGAAATAAAACACACCCTTTCCGTTTCTTATGTAACATAATTGAAACATCCCACTTCATCTCTCGGGAGAAAATATCTTAATTATCACGAGTGTGTGGGACGAAAATTGTATTTCATCTCCTTCTTTAGCGTTGGAGAGTAGCCCAAGAGTTCGAGGTGGGTGCTGTTGACTAGCTGCCTTCCTTTTAGTCTATCAGCTAAAAATTAGGGACGACTACGTGTAGATAGATAGCCCTTGTGCAACTTTTCGTGGAGATTCTAAAACAAACAAATAATTCTTAACGTTGGCCTTTCCAGCATTAGCGAAGACTTTTGCAAGAAAGAGCTCTTAACGGAAACGATGTATTTTGTGTTTCAACTGCGAGATTAATCAGACCAGTATTCTTCAAGTTGAAAGATCATAGTACCTCCACTAAGTTTCTAGTCGAGTTCTAATAGTTTCTTGAAACTTAAATAGACACTGCATAATGTAATTAAAACTAACAAACTTCAATTGGAAATTTCATTGTAATTGATGTTATTACTT
This sequence comes from Limulus polyphemus, assembly GCF_000517525.1. NCBI lineage: Eukaryota > Metazoa > Arthropoda > Merostomata > Xiphosura > Limulidae > Limulus > Limulus polyphemus. The sequence continues at coordinate 398,999 of NW_013665825.1, read as the reverse complement.
TTAAACGGGAATTAAATGGATCAATGGGATTTCTCATTCAGTAATTTTTCAAACAAAATAGTGTAAATCAGTTCTCATTTTCGCAGAAATTGTTATTAATTTGCTGTCACTTCAGTGTTGATTTAACTCGGTTATTCGTTTGATAGATTGTTCTAATACATCCTACGATGACATTTTTTTTTTCCTTTTCAGTTTTAATTTTACTTAAAAAATTGGATCCATTAGGATCAAGTTGAACCAAAGCTGTATCAGTTTTTTCTTATCTCTTAATTACCTGAAACAAATACTTTACGCATTTTGTGGCTAGCTTTAATTTCAGATACTCCAAGGTGATGGAGTCTATTTTGTTACATGTACACTATACCCGTTTACTGCTTTTTTTATAATCCCAAAGCTAACGTATTTTCACGTTCATGGTTACTTCTCTTAGTCTGTCGTCTCTATGAGTGACCTCATCTCGAGAAAAAAGTTTTGATTTTGTTTAACATAAGCAGTTTACAAGTTAGCCTTATTAAGACTTCTACTTAAGTTTTCCAATTTTCTACAGAGATGGTAGTTTTCTACTTGATTGTCTTATCATTACTTTCTTAGTTTTAAACTAATGGCGCATGAATATAATGATGATTTTTAAAGCTAAGGAAATATTTTCCTACTTGTTCAGTCATAAAAAAACAATTATTTCTTCATCGTGTTCGGATCAGTTCGACCTTGGGTAAAGAACGTTACAACTAACGGCACTTTCTTTCGAATGCCAAAAAAGGTGTTCTGTTCCCACAGGTGGCGCCTGGGTGACTTTATTGCAGCGATTATAAGGTATGGAATTGCGATAACGTCTCGGAGTACCCGGGGGACAACAAGACTCCCTGGCGGGTCGGGATGTCATCCGGTATGGGAAGACGACTCGCGGCACGTGCTCAGCTGCCTTGTCACAACAAAACTTGATGCTATCTGCGCGTTCTGAAAACCAGTTTTACTGTCTTTAGTGTAGTCCCACTGATAGATAGTACTTCTGTAATTCCAAACACAATATGAGTTACTGTCCAAACCAGCTAAACAACATTTGCTCTTTAACAACCTATTGCTCTGACCAACAACTAAACATCATTGTTTAGTTACAACAACTTATTGCTTAAAACGCCTGAGCAACAATGTTCTTTCATCAAGAACTACGTCGAATCAAACCAGCTAAAGAGCATTTGCTCTTTAACAACCTATAGCTCTGATCAACAACTAAACATCGTTGTTTACTTACGACAGATTATTACCTCAACCACCTGAACAATAATGTTTTTTTTTCTTCAGAAAATACATAGCATCGAACCAGCCTGGCTCTGGCCACTTGCTCAACAATGATCTCCCTGAACAACGTTATACCATTGAAGAGTGTTCATAGGCTCTAAACAATTAAACTCCGAGTTTTCTTATGACCAGTTATTGTTTTGACTGTTTGATCAACATTGTTCTGTTAGAAATACATCTCGATCTAACTGATTGAATAATAAGGTTTAAAAATGAAACAATGAACGCTTTTAAAATACGTCGTAAACTAAAATTCCATGAGAAAAATCCAAACCATAAAAACCAATAAACTATCCAAATATCGCGGTCATTTGCGATTAAATAAAGTGTATTGTATCTGTGGTATTCTGCTAATATTACTACTCGACAATAATCAAATTTCTGGAATTACTGAATGAAAGTGCAACGTTAAACACGCCCAGCAATTACAGTAAAAATTCACATTCTACCGATTTATGTACGTAGTAGATGCCAACACTATAAGTTTCCGTGAATAGTTGTGGGTTGTTAAGAAAACGTCTTCATTTTTCCTTTCTCCTCATCTAACAATAAATGTGCAGAATAATTTACTGAAACCAAGTTAAACAGGGTGCATTATCCTCTGATTATATAATGTAAACTTAGCCAAGCCTAAAATACTTATGCTTCACATATAAAACAAAAACAAGCAAAAAAAAAACCCCTTAAATATAACTACAGTTTAATCAATAGAGTTAATGCGTTGTTAACGTATTTATTAGAATGTCGAAAGTGTACAACGCACGTATTTCCCGTATTTTTTGTAAGGCTGGTATCAGACTGGTATTGTACTATTTACCTCGATTATTGTCTCACCCATTGCAAGGTGGAATTAAATTGTTGACCGAAGTCAATAAGAGAAAGTTTCTGTTGGATACAGTCTATATCAAATGGTGCAATGCTACATCGAATAGCTCAAAATATGTCGCAATTATGCAACGGTACTCCTTTAGCGTTGCATCAGTATTATTCTCATTTCTATAATAAGTTATCTCAAGTTTTTTTTTTGTGGTCCTGATTGTTGGTTGTACACTGGAGTAATGGCTGTCGTTAAAATAATACACAATTAGAAATGATTGTTCTGTTACAATAACAATAAACGTTTTCAGCGGATCTATGGAAATCCATTTCCTGTTTATTTTACATTTTAGATTTCTTATTTGTTTGATCTCTTATTCGGCCCCTAAGTTTTCCTTTTTAACCCTAGTCACTGCAAAGCTACTCTGTAGACAATGACTTAGATTTTTTTTAGTTTTCATATATTTATTATTTTCGTGAGCTACTGAGTTTTCTATCCTTTAGCTAATTAACCTGTTTTCACTATATATTTTTCTAATTATTTCATTGAACCAGTTTTTCATTATTTCAAAAATAAAAAAAAACCTATTGCTGCTACAAAAATCAATAAGTTCTCCAAGATTATTGTGTTTAATTATCA
>NW_013665825.1:390641-395185 GCF_000517525.1 Limulus polyphemus | reverse complement strand
CTTGTACGTGTTTTTTTTCCTAACACTGATTTATTACTAGATACTTTTCGTAAGTCCATGTATCACATGGATATCTCCTTTTTTTAGAGTTTCTGAGATTCTGTTTGCTCTATCCCTCTCTGATGATAGGATATAGTCGGGAACATGGCAGAACCAAGCTTTTTTTTCTCAGGTCAACAATCATATAACAAGTGACGGTGTCAAATCCCAATGATATTTTGTATATAAGATTTACCGCTGGGTTTTCCATAGGTGTTGGTTATCTACAAGAGGAAGTGGAAATCCAATCTTTGTCAGAAGAAGGGAAAGCTAATAAAATAGTTACGTCTGCAGGAGTTGGCTGTGTCAACAATCGAATTAATCCGGTCGAGTTTGGCTTCAGGTTTTGGTAAAGAAACCAAACATTGATGGGCTCCTGAGACCAGCAGCTTGCTGACGGCGGCTCTTCGCCTAGCCATAGATTATTGACTTAATAAAAGCAATTATTATGTTCAAACACAAAACTTGTACGGATTAGAGTCCGCCCGTGGCATAACCGACCATTTCAACCGTATGCGGTACTGGTCCTTGCATGTGTAATGCCAGTATGTGTATGTATCTAATCATATGAAACTAATCACTGTTAGACGTTACATTTCATTTACATGTTTTTTGCTTCGTGGTCAATAGCAAAGAGGATTCAAGTCATGCATGCAATGTTGTAGTAAATGTGTACTGGTTATGTAGGGTCAATATCTAAGAAAATGAAATATAATTAATGATTAATATGACATAAACATAGCATTTCGGTGGGATAGGGTTCCGACATGGTATTACCAGGGTGATGTTTAATAAAGTTTTTAATGATATATTATACACAAGTTGATCTGTAACGAAACTGTGTTTATGTCTATTGTAGGATTACTGTTACGAGAGCAGCAAAAAAAATGTATATTTCATAGTAGAATTATTTGAAAAACAAATGTGTAGCTTCTTGTTTTACGGAACAACCAACATCCGACTTCATGATTTCCTCATTCTTAATGTAACACTGTATCAGTGGCCTTTAACTTTTAAACAGGGTTTTAGTGATACAATAACGCTGCATACTGTGCTTTAACATCCATTTATCCAAAAGTTTCAATAGAAGATCAGAAAAAAACAACTAAATTCAGATGTCGAGGAGGTCAAAAATAAATTCGATAGAATGCATTGTTACTTTTAAACGGTATCCAATTTTGATGGTGGACAAAACTTGAACCGTTTTAAAGGTGGACATCTATCTCTGTAGCTTAGTTTATTCTTTATTTTTAGGGTTATAAAAAAAATGTTCTGAACCTCGAAATGAGAGGTGAGTATCTTATCTATCTGTGTAATATTTCTATAGTGAGAGTCAAGAAAATAGAACTATTTCATTGTTGATGTCATCTTGCTTAAGCAAAATAAACAAAGAAAAATTTTTATTTCAGACTGCTTCAGTTTATTTTGTTTTGATATTTAAAATAAATTACCTTCACTGTTAGAAAACGTTAAAACAAATTACCTTCACTGTTAGAAAACGTTAAAACAAATTACCTTCACTGTTAGAAAACGTTAAAACAAATTACCTTCACTGTTAGAAAACGTTAAAACATGTTACCTTCACTGTTAGAAAACGTTAAAACAAATTACTTTCATTGTTAGAAAACGTTAAAACATGTTACCTTCACTGTTAGAAAACGTTAAAGCAAGTTACCTTCGCTGTTAGAGAACGTTAAAGTAAGCGTCGGTAAAATGAAATGCACGGAGAGCATTTCATAGTTTTGTGGTTTTCACCATTCAATAAGATTAACTCACGTAGTCAATGTAGGTGTAAAGGCGAATCACTCTAATGTCCTCTGTTGGTAGAAAGTTTGGGCCATTGACCACGCATTCAAGTGTCCTACATTTCTTTTGTGCTGAGCAGTATTTTATATATTACTTTACTCATTCATTATTCGTACTATTTCTCTCTATTGATTTGCATCGAATAAAGCTGTTTTTTCATATCTGGCTATGAGGGGTTTGCACCTTGAGTGAAGTGACAAGTAGAGAGTCCTACTAAATATCATCACAGAATCCCGTATGGAGTTTTTGATCTATGCAACATTCTAAAGATAACACCCATAGTTGATCTTGAGTCACTGTGCAATTATGATCTCACACATGATTTTAGGAAAACGTTTTTACTTCTTCGTCGCTAAGCTTCTGCTCGTTTATTTTGCCAGCATCTATACAGTTACAGATTGCACCAGCTAAAACTATGCACATCAAACACCGGCCTTAAACGGTGATAGTTCGGGGGATAAGGGCGCTGTTTGAGTGGTATATACATATTTCTGTAGAGGAGAAACACAGACAGAAAGCAGATCAGACAGAATTTGGGGGGCTTTCGGTAGCAGCTGTACTTAACTTAAGTTCTACACTTTCTAATGCTTCCCACGACCTCCTTCGGGTCATAATACATTACACAGACCGTTGCAGAAGAGAAAAGAGAAGTGCTTTTAAACCAGACTTCCTTCTTGTCTTGATGTAGCAGACACAGTTTTTGTCAGGAGTTTCATGTTTTAATAAAGCTGTACATATTGCCTTATCTAATAAACGAGTTTTACATTTTAGGTCATAAGTACACCAACATTTGAAAGCTGTATTTCTCTCTCTTTTCCAGACTTGTATGGTATAATGGAGGGAAGAGTGAATGAGATCTTCGAGAACTTGACCATAGAAAAAAAGATATATTGGCAGAATACCATCCGTGCTCATGTTACTAAAACTTATTTAAGAACATTCACAAGTCATGTACTGATGTACATCTTCATTTTTTTTTTCCTTTATGATTACATTTTGTACACTGTTTTTACAGACAAAATAGTCTGACTGTAAATAGCATGATCTGTTTTTGAAATAATAAACATGAAACTGCATCACCAGGTGATAGATCACATGCTATGTTAATTTATTCACTAAAATGTGAAGGATTTTACTTTTTACATTCATTCCTATACTTTTCTCACGTAAAATACGTGGTTGTGTTTCATGCGTGACGTTGATTCGATCAACAGAATTGGTATCATACCGCTAAAGCCAGTATCTTAGTCGTCCCCCCGGTGGGTTAGGGATAAGTTTGTGGACTTATAATGTTAAAATCCGGGATTCGATTCCCCTTGATGCAAGAGCGTACTTATCCCATTTAGTAGCTAAAACAACAACAACGATATCTTAGTCTGATTGGCTTTTTAGTTGCTAAGAAAACCTGTCACTTAGCAACGTAAAAGAGATAAATAACTAAAGAAATGGACAATATTAGACGTGTCATTTGAAATGCACTAAATCATTGGGTCAATTTGTGATTTCTCAAGCTTTGCATTTAATGTATTTAAGATTTAATTTTTCTTTTCTCTGTGTGGTTTACAGATGCATGGTTACGGCAGCGACCCGCATAACGATCCAACCCAACAGGTCCCTGTAACCATGGGCCCTCCCGTTTCTGCTATGCCGCCGCCGCCACCTTACCTTGGGCCCGGAGAGGACCCACTGCACACAACGCATCTACCGCCAACTCCTTCCGATCTGTCCAGTCCGAATAGTGAATGATAAGACGCCTGGCGCCGACCAATGGATCAGCTCGTGCGTCGCACGCATTTTGGAATTTGATGATATGTTAGCTGTCTGGAACTTTCTAGCTTCGGTGCAGGAAATGTTTTAAGTAAGAAACTCCGAAGAAGTCACTTTGCTGAGATAATTAAAGTATTTCATGAAATCCTACAATGTGAGCAGGAACTGTAACTAAACGTTTAGGTGATAGATCATGTGCAGGTAATTTAAAAACACAAACCAGTCAGCCAAAGTGTAAAACATAACATTACTCAGCAAGTTTGACTGTGTTGAAGAGCACGTAGAAACAGAATGCGATGAATCAATAATAAAAGTACCCTAAACAAGCAGAAGAACTTGAAGAGTGGATTAGGTGTGTGTTTGTGCTCGGGTCTCGATCAAACATCCTGAGATTCAGCACATATAATATAGAATATAACGATGTATATATTTCTTTAAATTGTAAATATACTGTATACATTTTGTTTCGTGGCTGTGAATTATGTATATTGTGTAGCATTGTGGAGGGAAACTGGATAAATATTCTTTACCATACAAACGAACAGTAACGAAACAAAGTGTGTGTGTGTGTGTGTTTCTATGAACCGTGGCTTTTAACAATACAGTAAAATATAAACCTACGTTAATATGTTTTTCTGTTATGTACCAAGAATAATTAAGACCGAGGTGTATGAAGCATTATAAGTCTTTCTATGTTTTAGCACTCACGGCTTTATCTGTTAGTCATAACTTAATAAAACGCTCCGGATCTCATTTTCATATCTGTTTTGAAAATGTTTTTTCTTTTTTATCACATTTTGCTACCCATTTCTATCCAGTGATATATGTTTACTTCTGTTACCTATTTCTATCCAGTGACATATGTTTACTTCTGTTATCCATTTCTATCCAGTGACATATGTTTACTTCTGTTATCCATTTCTATCCAGTGA